>NW_027397085.1:17842791-17847989 GCF_003265705.2 Callorhinus ursinus | reverse complement strand
TTTCTTTCTTTCTTTCTTTCTTTCTTTCTTTCTTTCTCTTTCTTTCTCTTTCTTTCTCTTTCTTTCTTCTTTCTTTTCTTTCTTTCCTTCTTTCTTCCTTGAGAGAGAGTGTGCATGGGGTGGGGGAGAGGGAAGGAGAGAATTGTTCTTTGTTGTTGTTTTTTTTTAATTTATTTGAGAGAAAGCATGTATGGGGGGAGGAGCAGAGGGACAGGGAGAGATAGAATCGTCATGATTTATTAATTTATTTGAGAGAGAGAGAAAGAGAGAGAGAGTGCAAGCATGGTGGGGAGGGTGGAGAGGGAGAGAGAGAATCTCAAGCAGACTCCCCGCTGAGGGCAGAGCCCGCGACCCCAGGACTCATTTCCAAGACCCAGAGGTCATGACCAGAGTCAAAAATCAAGAGTTGGCCACTTAACTGACTGAGCCACCCAGTCGCCCCATTTGATGAAAGTTCTTGCATAATTACGTTGGTCAGGCACACTGTTAGAACCCAAGAAGGCAAAATGTAACCAAATCTCTTCTCACAAAGAACTCCATTCTTGAGAGAGCTTGACATAATAATATCACAGAGTATTTTTATTTATATTATTATTATTATGAAATATAATAAGGGAGTAGAGGGGCACAAGCTTCTGAGGTCAATTAACACACTCTTTGTTCTCACTTGGGAAGATTTTTACCATCTTCTCTATGGACCTTAAGACAGTAGAGCTAAAAATGATGAGCTAAATGTTATCATCAGGCATTCTATAAGCTAAATGATCTGTAGTACCCAATATCTCATCATAAATTTGGAAGTCTTTCATTGGAAAATCACCCTTAAATAGATGGCCACTTCTGAAACTTATACTGTTGGGAGTACTGTCAAGATCAAAGCCTTAGTGGTATGAAACAAAGATGTTCTGATAAAATTGATTAATGCTTAGGTCAACTAATCAGATAGTTATCTTAAAAAAGTCAGTTCCAAGTTGGAGAAGAGGATCCTTTGACAGGCCCAGTCTGGTTTCTTGTCTTTGATTTTGATCACTTACCAGTTGACCATCTCCCTGTCTCTGGGTCAAAATCTGACCTAGAGCCAGAGGTATTTACAGAGTTCCAGCTTGGAGCTCAGAGACCCAGCTTTGACCTTGAACACTTGTTCTGCAAGCTGGAATTCTGGCCTGTTACTATGGTTTAGACATCACCTTTGATCTCAGTTCCCTTAAGAACATTCATTTCTTGTTCCTGTGTTTGGGTATTAGTTTTGAAAACGTGTCCACTGCAGAAATCCCTTTGATATCTGAAACATGCTCCTGAAAATTCACTGTGTTCTGTGGTCTTACAGAATGATTTCAGTAGTGATAGACTACAACTCTGATTACCGCTGGATCCTAAAGTCTGACATCCATCCTCAGCTGCATTTTGGACAATTCCTCTGCTCTGGTTTACAAATCCTTGCTATACATGGTGGTTCTGGACCACTATCTGTTAGCTGCAGTGCTTTAGGTATCATGACTCTAGATATTTTTTTTTAAAGATTTTATTTATTTATTTGACAGAGAGAGAGATAGGGAGAGCAGGAACATAAGCAGGGGGAGTGGGAGAGGGAGAAGCAGGCTTCCCGCGGACCAAGGAGCCCGATGTGGGGCTCGATCCCAGGACCCTGGGATCATGACCTGAGCTGAAGGCAGATGCTTAACGACTGAGCCACCCAGGTGCCCTCTAGATATTTTATCTTGCATACCAGACTGAAATTCCTTGCAATAGTAGGACAAAGATTTTTCCTGGTAAGCTTCTACCCTTAATTGGTTTATTTTACAATTTTTAAGAACATGAACTTAGCCCAGCCCAAAGGAGAACAAGCCATACATTATTAATGCCATGCTAAGATTCTGACACAGCTATACTATACCTCCTTGCATTGGCCATTCCTCAACTTATCCCCTTCTGGCTTAATAAACTGATGGATTGATTCTCTTAGTTCTCCACTCAGGTGGTAATTGGACTTCAGGATTGTTATATATCTTTTTGATGTCTATAGAATCTTCAACAATTGTAAATTGCCCTTTCTTCCATCCCCATTCAGATATAATCCAGACAACCTAGCTGTAAAGGCTCTGGCTCAGCTGCAGTATAGGTGATGGGGTGTCTCCTTCTAGGTCCTGGATGTCCTAACTCATCACAGCTGACCCTGTATGCTTCCATACCTTGTCACCAAGCAATGGGGCACAGCGAGTCATTCCTGAGTGTTCTGTGGCTGGGAAAGGAAATTGTGGAGAAAGCAGAAGGGGAAAAGAATCTAAAGTTTGACTTGATGGTCCATTATTTCCATTCCAGAACTGGCCTCTGTGTGGAGCCAGTTCTAAACCCATCCCTTGCAAGACATCCTCTCTCACCTCCTCTGCCCCTCCAAGCTCATCCTATCCCCTTCCTGGGAATTCAGCCCTCGCTGCCTGCCCTAGCCCCTTGGTTCTAGGTTCAGCACAGGGTCTCAACACAATGAGGATCGTGTCCATCCTCTTTTGCCTGTACCCAGTCTCCTCTCCTAAAAACAAACTCCATTACAGGAAGGACCAGATCAGACTCAAGTGGGCCCACAGGCCTTGCCCAGTTCCTTCAGGGTCTTGCTCATAGTCAATACCCAATGAATACTTACAATTTGAGGGAAAGAATCATAAATGGCATTTATTAAAAATACATATTTTTGGGGTGCCTGGGTGGTGCAGTTGGTTAAGCATCTGCTCTTGGTTTTGGCTCAGGTTGTGATCTCAGGGTTGTGAGATCGAGGCCTGTGTTGGGCTCTGTGCTCCGTGCAGAGTCTGCTTGAGATTCTCTCTTTCCCTCTTCCTCTGCCCTTCCCCCCAATATCTCTAAAATAAATAAATAAAAATCTTTAAAAAATACATATTTTCAGGCCCCATGCCAGATTTATGAGTCAGAATATCTGGGAGTGAGACAAGAAAAGAATTTTTTTAGAGAAATATCCCTGGTGATTCATAGGCATATACAATTTTGAGAAGCATTTTCTTGGAGAATCACATTCCCGCCCAGGATTGCATTCAGGACTAGCCTTCGAATTTGGAACTAAGCCAAAACTAGAAAGTAGAAGAGGGAGATGTTTTTTCCCCTCACATCCTCAACTCTTGCCTTCTGAAGATATAGAGTCAAAGTCTCTACAAATTCTTGACAAGTCCTTCTCCCCACAGTGAGATTATTCTGGTGTATAATCTAACCCAAACAGTTACTGGAGGAATCTGGAGAACAAAGGTTAATATATAGAGCATTTTTAGATGATCAATTTTCAAGGAAAATAAATTCAATATGTTTGACATTGGATTAACAAGACTCTTTCGTGCTGTCCAGTTTCTCAGAAGAAAGTCAGCCAAACAAAGTGCCTGACCCTTAAGAGATATTTAATAAGTGTTGAATAAATGGATATACATGTGAAAAAACCCTCTAGTCTGTCAAGGTCAATATTATGATTTTGCGTTTTCATTGTTCTCTAAATATATAGAGATATTAGTGAATTAAAAAGTGTTTTTTAACCGAATGGAGAATAAACTAGGTTTTACTGCAATAGCTTATTATACTGTAGGAACTACATTCAGTTCTTTATCTTATAGTCTGTGACAACAAATTTTGTAATTTATTCTTATGCTTCATTTTATTCACCTTTCAAAACTTAGAGTCTATAGTCATAAAATGAATTAAATTTATTGGTGAGATACATATATAAACACACACATATATGTGTATATATATACATGTATACATATATAAATATATATATTTGGTAGGAAATTTTTGCCTTAATATTTATTATAAAACATTGTTTTTATGGCTATTCCAAAAATTAGGAGAAAATATAAGTCTCTCAAGACTATTTTGAAAGTTCTATGTAATCTGGTATACATCAGCCTTCCTTTGAATGTCTTCTCCATCCTCACTCTTGCTTGTTTTGGCACCAACCATCTCCATGTGTTCTCTTGTGGCGTCATAGGTCAAAAGAGTAGAGCTGCTTAGGATCAGTCACAGAAAGCCTTTGAGTCCTGTGGCCGCATGCCTTTTTGACAACTGGAGGCATGCAACTTGCACCCTTTTTTCTTTTTTTAATTTTTTATTGTTATGTTAATCACCATACATTACATCATTAGTTTTTCATGTAGTGTTCCATGATTCATTGTTTGTGCATAACACCCAGTGCTCCACGCAGAATGTGCCCTCTTTAATACCCATCACCAGGCTAACCCATCCCCCCACCCCCCTCCCCTCTAGAAACCTCAGTTTGTTTTTCAGAGTCCACCATCTCTCATGGTTCTTCTCCCCTCTGACTTATTCCACTTCATTCTTCCCCTCCTGCTATCTTCTTCTTTTTTTTTTCTTAACATATATTGCATTATTTGTTTCAGAAGTACAGATCTGTGATTCAACAGTCTTGCACAATTCACAGCGCTCACCATAGCACATACCCTCCCCAATGTCTATGACCCAGCCACCCCATCCCTCCCACCCCCACCACTCCAGCAACCTTCAGTTTGTTTTCTGAGATTAAGAATTCCTCATATCAGTGAGGTCATATGTTACATGTCTTTCTCTGATTGACTTATTTCACTCAGCATAACACCCTCTAGTTCCATCCACATCGTTGCAAATGGCAAGATCTCATTCCTTTTGATGCCTGCATAATATTCCATTGTGTATATATACCACATCTTCTTTATCCATTCATCTGTCGATGGACATGTTGGCTCTTTCCACAGTTTGGCTATTGTGGACATTGCTGCTATAAACATTGGGGTGCACGTACCCCTTTGGATCCCTACATTTGTACCTTTGGGGTAAATACCCAGTAGTGCAATTGCTGGATCAAATGGCAGCTCTATTTTCAACTGTTTGAGGAACCTCCATACTGTTTTCCAGAGGGGTTGCACCAGCTTGCATTCCCACCAACAGTGTAGGAGGGTTCCCCTTTCTCCGCATTCCCGCCAACATCTGTCGTTTCCTGACTTGTTAATTTTAGCCATTCTGACTGGTGTGAGGTAGGATCTCATTGACGTTTTGATTTGGATTTCCCTGATGTCGAGCAATGTTGAGCACTTTTTCATGTGTCTTTTGGCCATTTGGATGTCTTCTTCAGAAAAATGTCTGTTCATGTTGTCTGCCCATTTCTTGATTGGATCATTTCTTCTTTGGGTGTTGAGTTTGATAAGTTCTTT
>NW_027397085.1:17791969-17832791 GCF_003265705.2 Callorhinus ursinus | reverse complement strand
GAGGAACTGAGAACTCAGGGCCCCGCTCCTCAGTGCGCCCCCAGAGAAGAGCAGTCAATCACTCCCGTCTCCCCGGTCTCTGGCCGCAGCCCGTGCTCACCCGGCCTGTGACCAAGTGTTTCTATCTCTGGCACCCAACCCAGTGTGGGGTCTCCAAACCCAGCAGATCCCTGTGGTGCGCTCCCGCTCCGCTCCTCCTGGGGGAGGAAGGGTAGTCTCCCCAGATATGCTGCTTGTTGGGTCCCTGCTGTAGGAACAGTGGCCCGACTGGGCCACGGATCACAGTTTATGGCCACCCCAAGCTGAGAGCCCGCGCCTCGGCTCCGTCTCTGCAGCCGGCTTCCCCGCTCCGATACCTGGGAGCTCTGCTGCACTCAGGCACCCCCGGTCTTTCTGTGACCCCGAGGGTCCTGAGACCACACTGTCCCGTGAGCGTTCCACACCCAGCTTAGCCACCGGAGCAACGTCCCTCAGCGGATCCGACTTCTAAAAGTTCTGATTTTGTGCTCCGCGGCTCTATCACTTGCCAGAAGTGGCAGAGGCCCCCTCCCCCGCCGTCTATCCTCCCGAATATTGCCTCAGATTCACTTCTCTGCATGTCCTACCTTCCAGAAAGTGGTCGCTTGAAAAGTGGCTAGTACAAATTGAGGTGTGCTCTAAGTGTAGAACATACACTGATTTCAAAGACAGTAAAAAAAAAAAAAAGTAAACTGACTCATTATGAGGTTTGTATTGAAGATTTTGAAATGATATTATTTCCTAAGCCCTGGAACCTGTGAATATGTTACTTTACATGGCAAAGCACAGTTCTGGATGGAATTAAAGTTGCTAATCAGCTAACAGGGTTAGCACAGGAGAGGAGACTGAATTTTCCAGGTGGACCCAATGTAATCACAAGCATCTTTAAAAGATGGAAGAGGGGATCAAGAAGGGAGGAACCGGAGAGAACTAGTCTGAGGAATCTTCAGTTTTGTGCTGCTGGCTTTGAAGATGGAAGAATATCCTAAGCACAGGAATATAGACAGGCTCTAGCAGCTGGAAAAGGTAAGGAAATGGATTCTACCCTAGAACCTGCAGAAAAATCATTGTCCTGTTAACACCTTGATTTTTACCCAGGAAAGCCCAGTTTAGACTTCCGGTCTCCAGAACTCTAAGAAAAGTTTGTGTTGTTTAAACTGCTAAATTTGTGGTATTATTACAAGAGCAATAGGAAACTAATGCAGATGTCCATATGGAAAAAAATCAGCATAGGCAGTTCTAGTCCTTAACAAAATATGACATACCTTCTCAAAAAGACCTACAAAAAACTTTCAAGGCAGCTTTATTCACAGAACTGAAATAACACAATGTTTACAACAGAAAAATGGAGAGACAAATTGTGGTATAAATCTACAATGAATTATAAAAGAACAGTAATAGAAGGAAACCCAGATATATGCAGCAACATGGATTCATCTTAAGAACAATTAGATTGAGCAAACGAAGCAGATATAAAAGGCTGCCTCCTCCGTGATCTCATCCATAAGCATTGCAGGAAGAGGCAAAACCAATCTATGGTGCTAGAGGTTAGAATAGGGGTTACTGCAGGTATAGGGGCTTATGAAGGGGAACAGCAAGAGGACACATACTGGAATGATAAATGGATTTTGCATCTTGACCTGGGCCTTGGCTACAGATGTGTACACATACAGAAGAGTTCAGAAAGGCTTATATTTAAGATATTTACATTTTACTTTTGGTAAATTTTATCTTAATAGAAAAACCCCACTAAATTAAAGTGCAACATTATCTTTTTTAGATGGGACTTTTTCCTTCTGGTCTCATGGCGGAGGTGGGTGGTGGGGGAAAGGAGGGAGGGAAATGATAGACACACTGGGGAAAACCCGGTCAGTTAGATGTTGATGTGGCCAAAGGAGGGAAAAAAAGCAAAAAATGATTAAGTTGTTGCAGGGAGAGTCTAGAGGAAAGGCCCAGCAAGTCTCTTCCACCCAACTCTGCCTTTGCCTCCAATCCCCCAAGGAAGGGTGAGAACTAAGATAATAGTTGATGGCTTCTCTTTCCAGTTACCAGCTAGGTCTTTTGGACTGGTGCTTTTCCAGTTGGTAGAAAGTGACATTTTCTTTTTGTTAATAATCTTAGTTGCAAGATCAAATTTTTACTGTGTTAAAAATCAAAGCACACCCAAGCTGCATATCCTCCAAAAAGTCCCTAAATGACAACTTTGGGCTTTAATAAACATTTATTTTTCCAGCCATTGCTTAATCCAAACCATGACACAGGATGGGAATGCTCATTTAGGTGCTAATTTCTACCCTTATATCAATAGTGAAGCTCAGACTAGTTATTTATATCTTCAGAATCTTCTTTCAATTGTCAGAAATCAACAAGAGCTTAGCCCCAGCTATATTAATGGAAAATTCTGAGGCAGAATTTCCTTGCCTTTGTTACTGTTTTTTAAAATTCAGTGTAGCTTAATTATATTCAGCAAAATAAAAATATTTTTTGGTACTTGAATCCTGTTGATACATCCTAACAAATAAAGGCAGCTTGAGTTAATAATGTTGATAATTGCTTATCTACTTGCAAATAGATTCCTATTTTCCCAGTATTTATACTTCTGTGTGGTAATCTCTCATTCCTTAGACTGGGGGTGCTCTTAGCTCCTTTTCAACTTAGTTGGTTCAAAGTAAGTAAATTGAATGTGACCACCTCCACAGGTGACCATATTAAAAACCCGAGAACCACTTTTGGTTCTTTCTTTGCTTTATCCCTCCCATCCAATTAATCACCAACTCTAATGATGCCAATTTGTTTTCACTGTAGTTTCATTCTGTGTTTTAAGACAGGATATCTTGATTTTTTTTTTAACATTTCACTCTGAGGCTAATGCTATTTTCTTGATTTTTTTTTTTAAATTTTTACCCTCTATTTGAACAGCCATTCTATTTTTAATAATGCAGTTTCTCAAAGTTTAGCATAAACATGTTTGGCACATCAGAGAAGCTATAAGCCAGCCAAAATTATTGAATCTCAACATTGGCAGTTGACAAGCTCAGGGAGGAAGCCAAGGTTCGATAATGCAAGGCCTTATAGGCTGTGGTAAGAATCGCATTTTGTTTTTGTTTTCCCTAAGAGTGATGAGAAAGTATAAGGAAGTTTAATTTGGAGCAGATAAGTGAAATGATCAGAGTTGAATTTTCAAAAATCACTTGACGTGTGAAGAATAAACTACGAGGGCAAGATGGGGAATATCAGATGGTTCTGTGCCAAGGGAGAGCTGATAGGGGCAGAGCCTATATTGATGGTGGTGAGGGTTGGTGCCATTTGTGAAGTGGTTGGCACTCCTTGAAGCCCACAGGACTTTAAATTCAGATGCCACCGTGTCGGATGATGACTCTAACTCGGTCAGGTTAGCCATGCAGAGGGGAAGCTGGGGCTGAGCCCTGGGCTGGCACTTCGGTTACCTAGGTTCTGGTGTGCCATCTTTCCAGTCATGAGCCGTGGGCCACTAGCAAGTCCTCCTAACTCTCAGGGCCTACGTTTCCTCGCAAGTAAAATGAGGGAGCTGGGAAAGATTTTACTTAAGCATGTTTGTACTCATTCAAAAAGCAGGTGTTTTGCATTTTAAAAGAGAAGCTGGGGAAAAAAAACAATTTCACTTGATATTACGCAGTAGGGATATGTATTTGAGTTGGGACCTCTCGGGTCCACTGAACTATATGGGAGAGCCCCTTCTTCTTTGCTCATCTGATCAAATTTGTGATGCACCAGGAATCTGCACCCCAGCCTCCCTTCCTTTTCTCCTTCCCCACATTAGGCCCCCAACCCCCATCCTCTTCATCACATGGGTATGTAGATCACACTCTAAAGAACTAAACATTGAAAGCTGAAATACCATTGTGAGTATTGGCAACTGGAAAAGGATTTTTGTGCTTACCAGGACACATGAATGCTGCCCAGATGGCCTTTCTGTGCCTGCATGTAATTACCATAATAAGAAAGAAATATGAAATAATTACTCCATTCTTCTTGCTGTGCCATGGAGCGGGAAATTAACAAAATCCAGAAACTTAGTTTGTAAGTTACATCAAATCAACATAATGCTTTTTTTCCTGGGACATTGAGGAGACCTAACTTGATGGTTTAGTTATTAATTTCTATTAAACTAAAGGGAAAATAAATGCACTGCCTGTGGTAAAGCCATGAGATCCTGGGCTTTTTAAGTGAGCTAATGTTTCCGTGCATCTTGCCTTCCTCACTTTCCTTGCTAGGGAAGAAAAAGCCCAGTGTGGAGGGAACTCATCTGATTGGCCACCTTCTGTGAGCTGGTCCCTGTGTAGATGCTTTAAGCCTATGAGCTTATTCGACTCTGATAAATTTCTGAGGTCTTATTCCCATTTTACAGATGAGGAACAGTGAGGGAGGCACCTTAGCTGTAACTTTTCAGAGGTTGTATTGCTAAGGGCGGTTGAACTTCATCTCCCTTTGACCCATCATCTACTTCACAACTAACTTAAGGATGTTTCTTTCAGGAAGTTGGACCTGTCCTCTCTGAGGCTTTTACCACATCCCACTGAAAGTGCTGAAAACCCCTTCGTTTATTCATCTGTGCATCTATTCCTTTCTTCATTCAGTGAGTACTTGCTATGTGCCATAATGCTCGATTTCCTCTCTCCTATGATTACAGATGTCTTTGTTGAATTTTTTTTTGTTATTCCATTACAACCTAAAGGAAAAGAATATTAACTTTGCCAACTATTCTTGTCAAAAGGTACTTGAAAAAAAAGAAAAAATAAAGGTACTTGAATAATTCCACAAATGGGAGCAAAGTGTGAATGCATTTGTTTTTAAAAGGGGAAACAGGTGTTAACTTATGGAAGGATAATGCATGGCTTCTCTCCTTTAAAAAAAAAAGAAGGACATCTTTGAATACAAACCACTGGCTTTGCTATCCTTAAGTCTTAAGTAAAATATGTTTTTTAAGATTGGTGATTTAAGAAGAATGAATATTTTCATGGAATTATATAAAATATCATACTTCATATTCCAAAATAGACCAAATGGCTACTTGGATGAGTGATCTCAAAAACAATACATAATGCATGAATACTAGTAGAATATATCTAAGGCATTTTAATTTATTCTTTTCAAGCTGGGAACCATGATGGAATTGTTCTATGCTATGTCACAAGAGTTTGCTAGCTTCCTGAGCTTTAGATTATAGGAATCAAGCCCACGGTAGTGAATGTTGTCCTGAGTACATTCCGCAGGTTAGGGCATCCAGGTAGAGGTGCAGTAACTGTTTTTAAAAAATCTTGGTGAACTGCTGTTTTATCACCCTTGAAATTCATAGTGTACGTCACCCCAGGAAAGTAAGAAGTATGAGCCAGAAGAATGTAAGTGGTGACCTTTGATGATGTTCACTGGGGGAAGTGGGCCTGGGGATGTTGGCTGCCGGCTGCAGATAGGAAATGGAGGTGTGGACTGTTTGGATTCCATGATGCCAAACCATTTAGCCACAGAATAACCAAATGTTCCCACTGGGCACTGCATTTTTACCTAGGGGCCCACACTGGGACATCTCTTTAAAGCAGATATATATTCGCTGTTTTCATTGAACGAAAAAGCAAAACCAAGCATGATCAGAATATTTCTAGAAATGTTCCAAGATGAGCTGACTTTGGATGAGGCAAGAGGTGACAGTTCAAGGCATGACTTTGTTCCCTCTGAGTCATTTTCTTCATAAGGGTAGAGGGAGGGAGACCAATGAGACAGAAGCATTTCTCTTCCTGAAAGAGGAGTTACATTCCATCCTCCAGATGGAAGGTACATTGAGACCTACATAAAAGTTCCTAAGACCTTTCCCCAAAACTGAGATTGTTCTTTAGTACTAAAACAAACAAACAAACAAACAAACCAGCTTCCTCAAAAGCAAAAGTCCAACTTCCCTGTTTCCTACCCTGCGCAAATACAGTTGTTTTAAGGACTTGATTTCTCACAAAGTTGTGCTGATGGGGAATGGCAGTCACTATTCTCACAGGCATCTTTTTGTGAGTTTTTATTTTATGGCACCTTGATTGTAAAGCTTTATTATCTTGTGGCTGCTATTGGGGAATAATGCGTTCTTTGGGTTGTAAAATCTAACTTGGTGTTTCCTAAGCTTTTGAATGCTATTTATGTGACATCCTAGGTTGGGAATTCAATTTTTTTTTATATTTGACTGGCTAAAGAAACTCTTTCCTAGCTTATCCGTTAGTAAAAGAGAGATGATTTGTGGTGAGAGAACACTAAAGAAAGGGATCACAGGAAACTGTGTTGGCCTTTTTTTTCCCCCCAGGCATGTCGAAAACTGAATTCTGTATTTGGCAAATCTTAGTCCTCTTGGCTTAAATCTCTCTCCTGTACCAAATGAGAGGCAGCAGAGCCCAGTGGTTATGTGCATAGAGCTTTGAGCCAGACTCCTAAGCTTTTAATCCCAGCTCCACTGTCAAAGGTCGGCTGTGTCACCTTAGACACATTATTGAACCTCTCTGCACTTCAATTCATTCCTCTGTTGGAGAAAAGAGGAGGGGGTAATAATAACTTCACAGGATTATTGTAAAGATGGTGTAAGTTCATGTATGTGAAGCACATGGAGTAGCACCTGGCACAGAGCAAGAGCTCCTACGTGTAGGAGCTAGTATGTCACCGTGGCCTCCCGATTGCCATTTGTGTCCAGTCCTCTCTCCCAGCCTTCTACCAGCTGTGTCATTAAAACCATTCCTCAGCTGGCTTGACTCTGCTACAACTTTGTTATTGCCATGCTCTCTTCCCTCCAATTTTGAGTTCACATCCCCTTAGTTTTAAGAGATGAATAGTCATTTGTCTCCATTCTTCATACTTCTCATGAGTCTCTCATTTGTAAGCAGTAAGCTAATTTAAAAGACTATTATTAGGAAATAGGAGAATGTTTATGCCTCATGTAAATCAATTGGTGGCTCGGGGAAAAGACTAGAAGATGAACTAATGGGCTTAAGAAATTAGTAAAATGATGGATTACATGTTTGCCTTTGGTTTTCCAGTCCTAGAGATGATCCTTCTTGGTTGGAATCAAGAACAAAAATTACACTTCTGGGTAATGTTTTGGATTTTTGTGGTGCTTGTTGTTCTGTTAGAATTGTTCTATCCTTTTTACATAAATGAATGCACTGAAAAGAAGTAATAGCACTTAGACTTTTTGCAAGGTTAAGTTTGATTTATTTCTGAACTGGCTTGAGAAGTCATAGTTTCTAAAACAGCTCTGAGGCCTATTTGAGTTTTCAAACTTTCTCTTAGAAAGATTGCCACTGTGCACTAAAATCCAGGGTTCACTGAAACCTCTCCACATTAAAAATAAATGAATATTGCAGTTTAATCGTGGGCTGGAAAATAAGACCTCTTGAGGTCCTTAACTGCAAGGCTGGGAGGATGCACTGCGCCAACTCTGAACATCTACTTGAAGCTTTGGGTTTATATTTCAAATTAAACTAGGAGCTTTGGAAATCTGGTTTGTTTTTATTCTTGGTAAAGTACTCCAGCCTTATTCAAAGGGAAAAAAGAAAAGTTAATGTCTTCCATAAAAGCCAAAAGCTTCTGGAACTTCTAATAGCTCATATTAAACATCACAACAAACGAAATGTAAATAAGAAACAGATGTATTTCCCTGCTCTTGAAATATCTATGAATTTTAAAATTAGGAAAGTTGGAAGAAAAAAGATCTGGTGAGAGATAATAAATTGATCATGACTGTACTACATTATCTTATAATCAAAACATTCTTCTGTAGTTGAATATAAGATCAATTTCTAATGAATTCTGAAGTTTGAGTTTGTTCCAAGATCCCTAATGTTAAAACACTGTTAAGTTACTTAAAAAACATCACAGAAGTATCTTTTTATAAGCATATATTCCTAGAGCAATTAATTTCTTTTTTTGTTCTAGTTGACAACATGTTCAGCACTGACTACACATTCTCCTTTACTACACCTAAGTGTTGCTAGAAAATTATCTAAACTATACATGGACACAAGCTATATGGGACTACGCATGCATAATTTCCTGCCACTGGGTCCATAAGATAAGGGGAGGATACCATACTTAAAAGGTGATAGAATTCATTCATAAAAATGAATTTATAATGAAAAATTGAGGTCAGAATATAATCTATTTTCCAAGGCCACAGAGGAAAGAGGCAATATGTGGTGACTGTCCCATTGCTCATTGAGAAGTTGGGGACAGGAAGAGTTGATCTAGAAGTCAGGTCCACTGTGCTTGCTCAAATCCAGATGAATATAGAAAACAAGCTTTGCTATTAAGTTTGTGGTTTCTGTGCTCTTGTTCTGGATGAGATGAACTGCTGCTTTGTCACGAACATGGACATCAACCGTAAATAACAAGTCAGAGTGTGGACAACCTGGTGATATAAACACCAAGGGTGGTCAACTGGGTCAGGAAGGAATTTATTTCTCATTGGACTCTTCAATCCAGTTTCCCTGGCCTTTGCCTTCAGGTAGTCCCTCCCCTGAAATTCAGGTTTGATGAGACTAACACGCACGCAGAATAACACACACTGTCTGAATCCATCAGGACTAAAGTAGAACATGACCGAATATGCCATCCCCCAAAATGCCACTTTGGCATTTAGATTATTTGGTGCTGTAGGTACTTGAAAAAACACCAAACACAGGCACAAGCTTTTTCTCAACTCCGTCATTTGCCTGAAGACAGATCCTCCAAAAAGAAATCACTTGTTACAAATCACCTCCCTCAGAGTTTCATCACTGGGGGGTGGGGGTGGATTTTTGTCACAGGAGAGAAGTCTTAGTCCACACCACATCCAGACAGACTATCATACCTGTGATCTGTTCTTCTAAGGAGCCATTCATCTTTCCTAAAAATCATTTACTGTCCTCTAAGAAGCCTCTAAGATCTGCCCTCCTCCCCATTCCCTATTAAGATGGTACTTAGGTCTGAATTCTAAGGCACCTTGGGGAGTTAATCATTCTCCCCCAGGTGTTCCCCATATATCCATGATGTCCATCCATTAAGAAACTTCTGTTTATTTTTCTTCCATTAATCTGTCTTTTATTACAGGGGTCTCAGCTAAGAATTCAGAGGACTAGAGGAAAATCATTCAAATGTGTAAGTAATCCTGCCTTGAGGAGCTGAGGACCCCAGTGCTTCACATGACATTATTGAGGACCACCCTAGAGAATAATTTTTGATGCTCCCCAGTTCAAACTGGTTACAGTATCCACTCAAAAGCATTTTTGTCTGTTCTGCCCATCCCTCTACTTATCTTTGTTTGGATAAATACTTGGCCTGCTACTGAAAAAGTTAAATATAGGTATTTTAATTCCTAATCTAGTTATTACACTTGATCAGATTCTCCCTACTTAGTGCATCTATCACTTAAAATCTCTTTTTCATCTCTGCCATATTTCACCAAGTTTTAACTTTTTCCCATCTTCTCATAGGTAGGGTTTACATGGGCTTCAGAATCACATTTTTTAGTAATATCTGGCCTGTAAACTTTTATATTGGTCAAGTTGTAGGGGAGAGGAAGGGAGTTTTCTGTCGTATTGACATGACTGGCTTCCTCTTTTTTTTTTTTTTAATTTAGTGTGTAGATGGGATACGTGTACTCACACTAGGCAGGTATTGTGAATGGCCACAGAGCCCTCCAAGCATTCCCAGTCTAATTAGATTCTCATGAGTTTCTCCCCTGCCCTTTGCTTTGGAGAGATAGCATATTCTTTTTAGGATTCTCAATTCCTGCTTGTTAATGCATGTTTGTATGTACAGCAGAGTTTCTGAGGTTTTTTTATTGTAACATTCACCTGGTGGCAAGATTATGACAAGACCTATAAAAGCCTTAGCATCCAGACATCAGAGCCTTCTAATGTCTGCCAAAAGGAACCAGCTTGACTTAGCCCTGTTGGCAATGTATTATCATCCCTCTCTATCACCACCTTAATTAACAGTCTAATTGTGTAACACATGTATGTAGATAGTCAAGTCTCTTATTTTTTTATACTTTATTTGACACATAGAGAGCACAAGTAGGCAGAGGGAGAAGGTGAAGCAGACTCCCGGCTGAGCAGGGATCCCAATGTGGGGCTCAATCCCAGGACCCTGGTAACACAACCTGAGCTGAAGGCAGGTGCTTAACTGACTGAGCTACACAGATGCCCCTATAGTCAAGTCTTAAAAATGTGAAGAAACCCACAAGACACTCTTTAAAAAAAAAAAATTACAGGTGTACATGGAGATACTAAATGGCATACAATTTCCTTAATAAAAGTAAGCACATTTTGAGGGGCATGGGCACCACTGTCATCACCTCCAACAACACAGGAACCCAGCAGAAGAAATAATGACATAGACTGAGGGTGGAGAGGTGTACGATGTGAACTTCAGCTGGAAATTCTCATTTTGCCCTTTTATTCCATTCCCTTGAGGGTCAGTTGTATTCACAGCCAAAGCACCTGATGGCATTTGGTTTCCTGGTAAAGCCTGAAAGATGTACTTGGCATTTGCTGAGCACAAAGAGCATACCAGCCTCTGCTGTCCAGATCAATAGATCCATAACCATGTGAGAAATGTGAATGCATTTCTGTAGAGGGTGCAGCTGTGGGCCTGGAAAATGTCCAGTGTCAATAAGAAAGCAAAAGCACGTGGTTAAAGAAGGAGGAGTCTGGCTTGATCTTCACCCAAGTTTTTCAAATAGATCCCTTTCACTTTCAGGGAAAGTTCTGGTCTATAATTCCTTATCTGTGGATCATTCCTTTTGTGGGAGCTGAAGTGGTACATAATAATTCTTTTCTAGGAAGTCCCCCAGAGATGTTTTCTGAGTATACTTTTTAATTCTCTTAAAGAAATGTCTGTGCAAATAGAAGTGGACTCTTGGTTTAATTTCTGGAAGGATCAGCAGTTGTAGGGTAAAAACATGTTTTTGCATTGATTTAGTCATTCAACAACCATATTGACTACTTGATGTAGGACAGGCCATGAAGAATGCAACATAGCCCCTGCTGTATGGGAGCTTGAAGTTTGGTGAAAGAGACACCTATCATCTCTTCTAGAAACTTTGAGATTGGTTACTTATCCCACCAGGATAGCTCATATGAAACCCAATAGCCCAATCATCTCATCACCATTAATAAATTCTTACAAGCCACCATAATATATACCTCTTTTTTTCTTAAAGTTTTATTTATTTATTTTAGAGACGGAGTGTGTGTGAGTGGGGGAGAGGGAGAGAATCTTCAAGGAGACTCCCTGCTCAGTGTGGAGCCTGATGCAGGGTTTGATCTCATGACCCTCAGATCATGACCTGAGACAAAACAAGGAGTGGGGCACTCAACTGACTGCGCTACCCAGGCGCCCTAACCATAATACATACTTCTACTTAGTGTTTCATGTGATGTTTGGAAACATCATTTCTTTAGAAAGTTCCAAGAGTTTTGACAATATAAGAAGTGGTTGTAAATTAAACTTCAGCTTTGAGACTTAGATGACCTTGAGTGGAATGTATAAACAATGTAGTAATGCATAGAGCTATCTGTTCATTTGAACACATGTGAAAGGATTGACTACCATCTACATAAAAAATCTCTCCCATTCTAAACAGGCTGGAATTCACTAATTACTGTCTGGGCAGGAGGCTGACATGGAAGAAAGTCCTACCATTCCTTTGGAAACCTGACACTTTTCATCTATTGGCTGATGAGTAGATGGAATAAGGATGAGAGAAACACACACACACATATATATATACACGCTTGTACACCCAGAATAATGAAAATACATAGTAAGGTTGACTGGATGTAAAGAAGGGTTATGTAAAAGTCAAAAGCCTAACCCTTACTGTAATTCTCCAGGTAAATATAGTCAATATTCACAGTTACCAAAATGCTAGTGAACATTTTTCCTCAGCTTAAAGATATATTTATTGGGTTCCTGGGTGGCTCAGTTGGTTAAGTGTCTGCCTTCAGCTCAGGTCAGGATCCCAGGGTCCTGGGATTGAGTCTGGCATCAGGCTCCTTGCTTAGTGGGGAATCTGCTTCTCCCTCTGCCCCTCCCCCCCTTGCGCACACGCTCTCTCTCTCTCTCTCTGATATAAATAAAATATTTAAAAAAATAAAGATTTATTTATTTTACTTTTATATTTTCTTAAAGATTTCTTGTAAATACTCAAAAGGATAACATGACAAGGTCAAGTTCTAAATAACAAAGTTATTAATAAACACAATGTCCTTTACAGGATCACTTATAAAACCTTTGGCTTGTGTTTAGGGACTTAATCTTCCAGAGCAATGGAGTAGCCCTCTTTTTCCCCTTTATGTACAACTAAAATCTGTGGACATATAAAACAAACCTATGAAGACTCTGAAAGCCCAAGATAAGAAGGCAGACTGGCTAGGGACCTTCGAACTTGAGGCATGACAGAATAGTAAAGTCGTTGGGTGTTCTTTTTGCCTCATAACGCAAATGAGTGTAGACAAAAACAAAACAAAATGGAGACAAAAGCATGCTCTCCCTAGCCTGAAGACTAGGAAAGGGGCAGTCTTTTTTTTTTTTTAAATTTTTTATTGTCATGTTAATCACCATACATTACATCATTAGTTTTTGATGTAGTGTTCCATGATTCATTGTTTGGGCATAACACCCAGTGCTCCATGCAGAGTGTGCCCTCCTTAATACCCGTCACCAGGCTAACACATCCCCCCACTCCCCTCCCCTCCAGAACCCTCAGTTTGTTTTGCAGAGTCCATTGTCTCTCATGGTTCTTCTCCCCCTCCGATTTCCCCCCCTTCATTCTTCCCCTCCTGCTTTTTTTTTTTTTTTTTTTTTTTTTTTTTTTTTTTTTTTTTTTTTTTACACAATTCACAGCGCTCACCATAGCACATACCCTCCCCAATGTCTATCACCCAGCCACCCCATCCCTCCCACCCCACCCCCACTCCAGCAACCCTCAGTTTGTTTCCTGAGATTAAGAATTTCTCATATCAGTGAGGTCATATGATACATGTCTTTCTCTGATTGACTTATTTTGCTCAGCATAACACCCTCCAGTTCCATCCACGTCATTGCAAATGGCAAGATCTCATTCTTTTTGATGGCTGCATAATATCCCATTGTGTATATATATATATATATATATATATATATATATATATATATAACATCTTTTCTTTTTCCATTCATCTGTTGTTGGACATCTTGGCTCTTTCCACAGTTTGGCTATTGTGGACATTGCTGCTATAAACATTGGGGTGCATGTACCCCTTTGGATCCCTACATTTGTATCTTTGGGGTAAATATCCAGTAGTGTAATTGCTGGATCATATGGTAGCTCATTTTCAACTTTTTGATGCACCTCCATTCTGTTTTCCAGAGTGGCTGCACCACCTTGCATGCCCACCAACAGTGTAGGAGGGAGGAAAGGGGCAGTCTTGCAAGACAGAAAACTTTAAGGAAATAAATGCTTTAATTCTAAACACTACAGAAAAAAAACCAGATGGGATCGTCATCCAAGCCAGCAAAGGCTGAGCACTGAGACTAGATCCACCCTCATGAGGTCATAATCAGGTGCTCCAGTACCCATCAGAATGGTATCAGAGAGGGACAAGTAGAGATCAGAGACTTTTATTTCCTGCTGGCTGGTAATGTGCCCTTTTCTTGCCCACTGTGTCAATGGGGACCACATGGGAGTTAAAACATTTACACCTGATTGGCAGTAACAAGGAGTTCTCTCCACCTTGGGTGTCAGTGGTGCCTAAGTGGGGAACCTACTCTTCAACCTCCACTTGGCAGTAATGGAAAAACAATTCAGTTAGAAAAGAGGAGGAAGATAGAGATATTTAACTGAAGAGAATGTACAAATGGAGAACAGGTACATGAAAAGATGTTCAACATTATTGGCCATTAGAGAAATACACATTAAAGCTACCATGAGATATCACTACATGCCTATCAGAATATCTAAAATAAAACCTAGTGACAAAAATAATGCTGATAAAGATGAAGAAAAGCTGGATCATTCCTACATCATTGGTAGGAATGCTAAGCCACTTTGGAAAAAGTATGGTGGTTTCTTAAAAAAACAAACATGTGTTTACTATATGACCTACCTACCACTCCTCAGTGTTTATCTCAGAGAAATGATGATGCATGCTCACGGGTAATCCTGTACACAAATTTTATAGCAGCAAATGTATATTGGTAATAGCTAAAAGCTGGAAACCACCCATATGCCCTTCAGCGGATGTATGATCAGACACTGAGGTATGGTCTGTTCATACCATGGATATTACCCAGCAATAAAAAGGAATAAGCTACTGATACATGGAACAGTTTTGACCAGTGTCTATGATCAGTCTCTTTTTTCTGAGTGTGTGTGTGTGTGTGTGTGTGTGTGTGCATGTGTAAACAATCTCAAATGATTCTATATTTCATTCTATTTATATGTTAATCTTAAAATAACATGGTAGAAAGGGAGAACAGATTAGTGGTTACTAGGCTTAAGGAGCGGTGGTGAGAGTGTCCCTATAAAAGGGCAGGATTGTATGGGTGATACTTGTGGTAAAGGAAATATTCTGTGTCTTGACTGAAACAATGCCAATATGTTAACCATGATATTGTACTGTATTTTACAAGGTTCAACACTGGCGGAAACTTTATAAAGGATATACAGGATCTCTCTGAGTGATTTCTTACAAGTGTGGTGAATCCAATTTCCTTGACATAAAAAGCTTAACTAAAAAACTTGGAGCTTGAATTTCTACAGATAGAAATGGTACAGGGTGTTTCCTTTATGAATTTGGATCTAGTTTATGAAAAGTCAGGGTTTAAAATATATTGATAAATACAAAATCCCTATATTTGACAATAGTTATTAGTCATTAACTTGCAAATACCTATTACAAGAACTAGCCATTCCATACCAAAGCTAATTAGGAAAGATCTTACCCTTCCTCCCACACTAATGTGAAAATTCCCCTTTCCTGTGGGATATGAACAGCTCCAAAATCAATGACAATGAGGCTTAGTGCGCAAGGCCTCTTTTAGCACTTGGCAATGTTGCCTTGCTGTTCTTGAAAAGGATGCCCTTTCCAGACAGAAAAATTGCCAAACAGTATCTTTCTGGGCAATCCATTTTGACAAAGGCTCTGCTTCCTCCAGACTGACTGCAGTCCTGAGCCAAGACACCAGGCTTGGCAAGCAGAGCTGAGGCCAGTTTTCAGCCCCCATTTCTCTCTCTTGGCTTTTGCCCTCCTGTAGGTCAGTCTGCACAATCCTAGGAAGCAGCACTGAGTCCTTCCTGCAGACCCAGGGCCTCCTTTTCCTGCTGTTGGCAGAGGGAAGAGCACCCTCCTGGGGAAACAAGGCTCTTAGGACCTCTTTCCTGTACCGGTGTCAACCTCCATTCTGGCGGTTTCTACAATAGAGGTCCAGAAAGAAGTGAGAGAGGAAAATTAATATTTACTGAGCACCTCCCATCTATATATCTGTAACTTTTTATGGTGTTTTAGAAACATTATGTGGCATTTTAGGATCCTTCCTTAGCAGACGAGACCACTGAGGCTCAGAGAAGTGAAAATGATTTGTTAAGCCTACGCAGTAAGGAGAAACAGTTGGATTAAAGTCTAGGACTACCTGACTTCAAATAAAAAAATGACTCCACTGTGTCACTAGAGGTCCATCCTGGATTCTTGGCCAACTACATGGAGAGAAACTCAGCTGTTTAGGCAGTTATTATCCTTGAACTTGATGGGGTGACTGCCAAAGAGTTATCAACTGGAAGGCCTTCCTGGGGAGGGACTTTGGACTTGGCATGATAAAGGATGGTGTGAGTCCTTACTCTACTTGGCTATAGTATGGACTCAATCTGAGGCCAACACATTCTGAGAACTTGAAAAAAAGAACACTGAAAGTCCAAAAAAAACAAAAAAACAAAAAAAAAAACCCCATTGTGGTAGACCTGAAGAAATCATGAGACTATAAAAACTCCAAGGAAATTTTGGTTTAGCAATTGAATAAATTGTATATGTTTCTAAGTGCAAACATTTTTAAAAAGAGTAAATGAAATCCCTTTAGGAATTATAAAAACTATATAGCTGATGGACAAGAGATTGATATTTGTGGTTGAGACACTTTTATCAAATAAGACTTCTGAGTTAGAGGCAAAATGAGGCACAATAAAGACATAGCATCTCAGCCTCTACAGCCCTTGGAAATGGCCAAAGTCTCAAACAGAATCTCCCTTATATCCAATTTACAGCCACAACTCAACCAGCGTGTTAGTAATTTTAGTTTTTTTTTTTTTAATTTGGATTACCAGTGTTTTTTATCTACATTCAAAGATTTTTAGGTTCTGGAGATGTTTAAATACTTACTATATTTTAGAGAAATATTTATTCTCAAGCATTAATTTCTTTCATTCACACTTAGTTACATCATGAGTTAAAGGAGGTTTGGTGGACTACTTGGGAATCCAGCCAGCTTTTGTGAGATTGTTTCTAAGATAACATGTATTCCCAGTTCCCAATACCCTAGTTACAATAAAACACTGCACACAATAAGTATTGTAAAGTCAAATATTCAATGAACAATTGGAGAAAATACTAATTCAGTCTGTTCTTCAAGTCTTGTTTTTCCTTTCCCAAATTATAATTTTTCTCTCGTCAACTTGATCTAACTCTTTTGTGTTCTAGTGCATAGAAAAACTAGAAAGTGGGAATATGAAATCTTTGGTTCAAATGGTAACCTTGGGAAGGTTTTCTCTCTTCAGTGAAGTAGTCTGCACATGTATTTGCAGAAACAGACCCACAGCTTATAGGAAGTAATCCACCTTTTGGAGTGACTCATCTGTGATTAACCATCAAAGGCATTTTCAAAGTTAGCATTTGGATAACTGCTTTGAATGAGTTGAAAGGTAAGGGTTAGCTGAGATTTTTAGCTGTCACTCACTTGATGACAGAGCTCGGCACACTCTGAAGTGTAAGTCTCTTTCTCTGAGTACCCCTTGACAGGCAGGCACATCCATCCCCCGGAATAGGAACAGCTTCCACCTCAGAATCAGCCCAGGAGCAGGTCTCAAAATGCAATTTCTAATGTGGAACTCAACCCACCAGTGGTGATGTTGCTTTTGTTGATAATTTATGTTCAAGAGCCAAGGGAGTCAGACTGTGAAGGCTGTGAAGAGGAGGTATTATTATAGATAAAAGTAAGGGGAACAGTAGAATTCATGCTGGCCAAAATAGAGCTCAAACATTCAAGAAACACACATGGAGGACACACTATCATTACGGTAATGGCTTAGTACATCACATTTGAATAGCACCTCACAGTTTATAATGTCTTTTAAACACAGAGTAAGGTTCACCACAAACCTAGAACAACTCCATTAGGTGTACTTGACAGTAATGGAATTTTTACAAAGGATTTTTATGGCTGGTTAAAGCATTTGTATGACTGATAAAATTTTTAAGCGTTATCTTAAAGTGAAGCTCCTTTCCTTTCAGAGTGGAGAAAGAGTATGTCATAACACCAAAATAGTACTGGTCCAAAGTAAAAACTTAAAAGGATTCATGAAAGAAACCTCATCATGTCCAGTGACTTGATGCAAATCCAAGTGCAAATCTAAGACTTGAGTTCCCAGTTCAAAGCCCATAACTCTAAACCACATAGCCTTGCAGAACTTGTCATTGCCTCAAGTTTTTCATCTATAAAATGATAATAATGAAAACTAATCCCATATAGCTGTACAAGTTATTACTTACTCCAGTTTTGTTCAGCATATATCTCTGGAATAGCTACCATGTTCCAGATGCTATTTTCTGCACTGAAGATTCTGTAGTACAAAATGTGAAAGACCCTGCACTGGAGCTTACATTCTGGAGAAAGAATCACTTTATGATGACTACGTTTGTCACTGGTGTTGAAGAAATATGGAGAAAAGTAAAGAAGGGAAAGAGTACAAGAGGCAGTATGGAATAGGGGTACGTAGATATAAGGGTGGTCAGGAAACCTTCACTGATGAGGTAATATTTTAGCGGAATCCTGACAAGATGGAAGCAAGCCAAGTGGCTACCTTTGGGAATAGCATGCCATACAGAGGAAATGATAAGTGTAAAGGCCCCGAGGCCAGTGTGATGAAAGTGAGCAAGGGGGACAATAGTAGGAGATGGTAGCAGTCCAGAGTGTTAGGGTCTTACAGACCAATCTAAAGATTTTGAACTTCATTCTGAGCGAGCGGAGAAGCCATTGGAAGGTTTTAAATAGAAGAGTTATAGTTCAGTGTTTTAAGGATTAGTCTATATTTTCATGTTGTAGTTATTTATGTAACTTGAGATTCTTTATTAATCATACTAAAAGTAAAAATTGTAGGTAAAATTCACTTTAATAATATATTTTGTTTAGACCAAGAGATCAAAATATTGTACTTTCAATGTGTAAAAAAAAAAAAAAAAACCTATCATTAATGGCATAGTTTACATTGTTTGTTTGTTTTTTTCATACTAAGTCTTGGAAATTTGTCATGTATTTTACATTCAAAGTTTGTCTCAGTTAGGGCTGCACACATTTCAAATGCTCAGTAGCCATACATGGGTAGTGGCTACCTTATTGGGTACCACAGGTCTAGTTGCTGTGTTAAGAATTTACAGTGACCCCTACACTGCTGGTGGGAATGTAAAATGGTACAGTCACTTTGGAAAACTGTTCAACAGTTCCTAAAAAAGTTAAATTTAGAGTTAACATAGGACTCAGAAATTCTACTCCTAGGAATATGCCCAAGAGAAGTGAAAATGTATTTCTTGCAAAAACTTCATTGCGAATATAAACATCAGCACTGTTCACTATAGTGAAATGATAGAAACAACCCAAAAGCCCATCAGCCAGTGAATGGATAAACAAAAGGTGGTATATCTATACAGTGAAAAGTTAGAAGAAGGAATGAACAAATGATTTTTGATACGTGAATAAATGTTGAAAATATTATGGCGAAAAACCAGACACAAAAGGCAAATATGATATGAATGCATTCATACGAAATCAACAGAGTAAGCAAAATGATAGAGACAGAAAGTAGATTCCTGATTGCTGGGGCCAGGGACGGGGCAGGGGGGGTTGTATGAGAAGCGACTTTTAGTGGGCTAGGGTTTCTTACTAGAGTGATGAACATGTTCTGGAACTGGATAGTGTGATGGTCGCAGAACTTTGTGAGTATGCTAAAAACCACTGAATTGTACACTTTAGAAGGGTGAATTGTATGGTATATAAATTATTTCTAAACTGAAAAAAAGATTTTAAGTTTCGCGAGGGCTAGTGGGGAACATGGTTGAAGCATGGAGGTCAGTTAGGAAGCTATTGCACTAGTGCTAGGAAGAAATAAAAATGACTTGGACCAGAGTGGTAGCAGTGCAGGTTGTGAGACATGGCAGGATTCTGGGCGTAGTTTGAAAAGTAGAGCCACATACTTTTCTGATGGGTTTTTGTCTGGGTGTCTGGAAAGATGGAATTTTCATTGTCAGTAGGGGTATGATGTTGGAGAAAAAATTAGTGGTAGCTACAAACAAAACCTTGGCTTTGGATATGTTTGAAGTGCCCATTAGACATCTACACAGGGATGTCCAGGAAGTAGCTGGATATGCAAATGAGGAATGAGGGGAAATAAGAGCTGGAAAAAGAAATGTGGGCATCAACACTATATAGGTAGGTATTTAAAGCCATGAGAGTGGATGGAATCACCTAGGAGGTGATTTTAGGTACAGCAAAGAAGAGCTATAAAACTTGAGTCCTCTTTTACTCCCATGTTTAGGGGCCAGGGAAATGAGCAATTAGCAAAAGTGACAGAGAAACAGTGGCCAGTTAGAAGAATCAGGAGTGAATGATGTTCTGAAAACCACATAAAGGAAAAGGTCGAGTGATTCATAACCTCAAATGCTGCTGATAGGCCAGGTAGAATGAGGAGAACGACCGTTGGATCCAGCAGCGCAGAGGTCATTCAGGACCTTGCTGTGGTCAGGCTGAAAGGAGTTTGTATCAGGTCGGGAAAGAATGGAAACATTATTGTAAATTGGAGCAGAAAAATAGGCCCATGGACTAAAGGGAGATAGGGTCACATTATTGTTTTAAGGTAAAAGTAATAATCACCTATTTGTATGCTAAAGTAGATAGTCCAGTAAAGAGAGAATAGTCAAGATTCAGGAGAGGGAAAATTGGAGTGTCACAGAAACAA
Organism: Callorhinus ursinus; assembly: GCF_003265705.2. Taxonomy (NCBI): domain Eukaryota; kingdom Metazoa; phylum Chordata; class Mammalia; order Carnivora; family Otariidae; genus Callorhinus; species Callorhinus ursinus. The sequence continues at coordinate 17,812,528 of NW_027397085.1, read as the reverse complement.
TGAGTGTAAAACTACTTTAAATACTTAGAAAAGTAAGTAAAAGCAAATGTATATTATGAACTTTGGAAGGTTTTCCTCTTGATTCTGTTTTAGAGGAGTGTCGGAGAGTCAGCAACCTCACTTGGGTCACTCATGTACCTATTCCCCCCCGCCATCCAGGCTCCAAAATATGCTCAAAGTGAGGTACAGTTTGACCCACTGAGAAAGCATGATAGCGGCCCTTGCATGAGGTTGAGACAAGAAACCAAGTGGTTGTAGAGGCCCCAGACAGAAAAGAGAAACAATGCAGAATGCCTGAAGTTTGCTGGTTATCAGCAAGGAGATCAGAAGACATTCTGTCAGTGAGCTCAGCCACAGTCATGGCACGTCTGAGGTTTCATGAGACATTCTTCTAAAAACCTAAGTATCAGGCTATTCCTGAGGATACTGGAAACTGCTCATCAGACGTTTCCTAATGATTACAAAATGGCAAGCCCTTTCCAAGACTCACAATAAACCAGTGGCTTAGGTCAGGAAATAGTTGTAAATTCTCCTGGGTCATCTATTGCCATTTTTTCTCTCTTTATCCATGAAGCTGGATCGAGTCTGTCTTTGATTTTAGCTGAAGGAACTGCATTGCTGAACTCAAGTAACAGCCAGCTAGTTCCTGCAAAAGGCCTGGAAGTGGTCAAGGTTCCTCTCAGACTTTACAGGGAGGGATCCCGGCATCTCTGCCACATTCCCCAAAGGACTTGAATTCTGTAAGGTCAATAGTAACCTTCTGTAATGAAACACAATTTAGATGCTCTGAAAGGAAAGGCTTCTTGACCTGATTTTTGTCTCTAATGATCCATGTTCCCCTTAGAGTGGAGACTTTGAGGGAGGAGGGGTCTTTGATTCTTGCTTAGCAAACCATCCTAGGTATCATTTTTCTTAATATTCCTTAGTATAGTTGCAACCAGGTTGAATGTTCAAACCAGACTCTACTGATAGCAGAGTATAACCAAAAGGAAGTAAACTTAAATAAACCAAAGAGAAGTAACCCAGACACTGAATTGAAAGGCAAGGTTTTTGAATTTTCAATTTGAGCTCCATGAAGTGATTGGTGCCTCCCTACCTAAACTCCAGGCTGCTCACAAGTTAAAACAACAACAACAAAAAAATGTCTTTAATTAATCTTGTTCTTTGAAATACATATACGAGTTTTGATGTCTAGTCCTATAAGGTCAAGATCTGGAAAACTACAGGAGATCCCTCCCCTACCTGCCTAAGATTTACTGCTTAGATACTACCTATGTCACCACCAGCATTGGGTTATTTTAATTTTGTCTACCTCTGGGTAAAGAAAGGAATTTGTAAAAGAATAAGATAAGCCTTGAGGTGCCTATTCCAAATTCTCATGCCAGCTCTGTAAAATCAAAACTTTATTCTCCATTTACTGCCTGCTACCCAGCCCCTAAAATAAACATACTAACAAAATTAGAACAAGTGGGTCAGTAAAAGGTCTCAATGACTGAACACCATCCGGTTGTCTATCTACTTCTTGACTGGCTTGTGGATTCCTATTTGCCCATCAGCCATGCCAGGGTGGGTATCTCATTCTAGATATTCTGAAAAGGAGTAGGTCTTCCTGTATGCCCTGCTGAGTGCTTTCTTCTCTTCTTTCCCTGGGGAGCTGAATGGGAGTTTTAGGTGGTGGCCATAAAGGATGATAGGGAATCTAGCTTGAAAGTGGACCTATAACTTGGATCTTCAAACACTAGGAAAGAATGACACTATTATACATTACTAAGTTGATTTCTTTTAAAGATTATTTATTTTATTTATTTTTTTAAGATTTTATTTATTTATTTGTTTGACAGGGAGAGACAACGAGAGAGGGAACACAAGCAGGGGGAGTGGGAGAGGGAGAAGCAGGCTTCCCACTGAACAGGGAGCCTGATGCAGGGCTCGATCCCAGGACCCGGAGACCATGACTTGAGCCGAAGGCAGATGCTTAATGACTGAGCCACCCAAGTGCCCCTATCTATCTATCTATCTATCTGTTTATCTATCTATCTATCTATCTATCTATCTATCTATCTATCTATCTATTTATTTGACAGAGAGAGAGAGAGAGTACAAACAGGGGGAGTGTCAGGGAGAGGGAGAAGCAGGCTCCCCACTGAGTGGGGAGCGCGATGTGCGGCTCGATCCCAGGATCCTGAGATCATGACCTGAGCTGAAGGTAGATGCTTAACAGACTGAGCCACCCAGGTGCCCCTACTAAGTTGATTTTTTTCTGACCCTAGAACAAGTTGTTAAGACTTTCTTGAGTATAGATAATCATGCCTTGAGGGCTTTGGGGGGTATTTGCAGATAGTTGGGGAAACAGATGGAAACAGTGACCTGGTGGTGCTCTTTGGGTTCCAGACGATGTAGCAGTACCATGAAGGGGCTCATAATATCCAGAAGACATGGTGGTATTAGGATCAGTTGGTTAGAGCAGAAGAAAGGCACAGTTCTTTCTACACACAGTAGAACCCAGAGACTGATTGGTCTTACTCATTAACCCATTTGGAACATCTCTGAGACTCCCAGAACCACTCTGAGGAGACAATTATAGGAAGCTAGAGTTCTAAATACCATGTGAAGAGGGAAACCAGAAAAATACAGGTCATGCTCAGAAGTACCTCTGTCTACAATGGATTTGAGGAAGCAGAGGGACCCATTAGAAGTTTGATGTAGTAATTAACATGAGAGAGATGTGAGCCTCAGTTAGGGCAATGACAAAGTGATTGAGTTAATAGGATATTTGTAAATGCTACTATTGAATTAGAACTGACAGAAGTTGGTGTTTGATTGGGTATGGGGTGTGACTGATCAGATGCGCTGAGGGAGAAGGCCATCTCCAGGATGATTCCTACTGTCCCAGTTGGGATGTCATAGAGGAACAATGCCTTCCTCTCCTGTTTAGCACCTTGTAAACCACATTCATTCTCACTAGACTGTGAAAGAGCATTCTCTGTATCTTTAAACTCCTGGAGGTGGTGCTGCTTTTCTTCCACAAGAAGATGAGCTCGACATGGATTTTGTTTCTTGGGCAGAATGTAGGAAGTTTCTAGAGCCAACTTTACTGCTAGTTCAACCTGAACTTTGTGTATCCATTCATTTTCATGGCTTTTGTCTTTTCTCTCAAATGTCAGCAACTAGATTCCTGACTTCAAAAGCTAAATTCCATAATACCTGGTGAATCAGAGCCAAGTAGTCCTCCTTGCCTATACTGGAGTCCTGTTCTGGTTACCTAATTCCAATCTCCCTAAGTCAACCATCTGCATTCCTGGATGTTTACCCATTTTCTACCAATAGAGTCCCCACCTTGATCATCCACTTTGCTTCTGGGAGGTCTCCTGTAGCTTATTGTTGACTCTTGCTGTTGCTAATCAACTGTATAATAGTGTTTAATTTTGTCATTGTGTCCTGGTGACATGCCATCTGCCTCTCTGTTTTGAAGCCGATGACTCGGTATCGGTGTGTCTTCAAGTATCTTCCCACCAAAAGGCTTTCTTTATGTCTGAGTGGGTCTTCCTTTCCCCAGTTTGATGTGATTAACCATCACTGAAACCTCAGGAGGTCCTCAGGAACTCTCTCAAAAAAATTGGCCATCTGAGCTTCTTAAGTTTCTATTTGAGACATGACATCCTTAATCCATATTTTCAGAGATTGAGATTTCTTTAAAAAAATAGGCTAAACAGAATAAATAAAACCTGAGATTTTGAAGTTATATTAAGTACTGATCCTGGAAAAATCAGCCACTTTGATTTGTGGCAAGATTTAGTAAACTACTTTTAAGACATCTGGGAAAAATTATTTAAATCTCAAAATGTTATAGACTTTGATTAGGTATCATCTTTTGACTCTTGAAGGAAATGAATTTAAGTACATTAGAATTACACCAGAGGTTCTCAACTTCGGCTGCAAGGTGGAGTTTCCTGGGGAGCTTTAAAAAAAAAAAAATACCGATGCCTGGGGCCTGCCATCAGAGATTCTGATGAATTACTCCAGGGTACATCCCAGGCATTGCAATTTTTAAAAGCACCCCAGATGATTCTAGTTTGTAGCCAAATTTAAGAATCATTGACTTAGATTAATGACATTTAATGGTAATGCTGAAATATTAAGTATTGATTGTATATGTGAGTCTGAAAAACAAAAGAAAATTTCATATACCACGCAGATATCATCACTTTTAATTTTTTTGGTTTATCACACACACACATACACACACACACACACACACACAGGCACGCAGGTGCATATATGGTATTAGTTGTTTGTAATCTCAAACAATGTTAAATTACATAAAAGTAACAAAGAGGGAGCTCAGCTAGCTGCTGGGCTGGGGAAGTTTTAGGGAAAATTTTAGTGGAAATTAAAACCTATGTAAAAGAATTTTATATGCTTGTTTAATTAATTCTACTACTTTTTGCACAAAGTGTAATTTTCATTTACAAAAGGGACACTGGCTTCAAAGTGATTGAATCACTTCTGCATGGTGGTGGAGCTGTCATTCAGACGGTGGCCATTCACTTCCCACACTACCTCGCCCTGGCAGGTCTGTGTAGGAGGGAAGTGCGCAGATGGGATCATCCTGGTGTGGAACTTGATAGTCTACTCTTAAAGGTCCAAAAACTTGATTGTTACGTGCTCAGTGCTCATCAGACTCAGAGGAACTGACGTGTGCTAACCATATTCATAAGACAGCAGGGTGTAAAAATGTCAATGTATTATTTAAAAACTGTGGAATAGAAGGGCAAAAATTGATAAGACAAGAAACAACAAATGTCGGAGAGGTTGTGGAGAAAGGGGAACCCTCTTACACTGTTGGTGGGAATGCCAGCTGGTGTGGCCACTCTGGAAAACAGTGTGGAGGTGCCTCAAAAGTTAAAAATAGAGCTACCCTATGACCCAGCAATTGCACTCCTGGGTATTTACCCCAAAGACACAGATGTAGTGAAAAGAAGGACCACACGCACCCCAATGTCCACAACAGCCAAACTGTGGAAGGAGCCGAGATGCCCTATAACAGATGAATGGATAAAGAAGACATGGTCCATATATACAATGGAATATTACTCAGCCATCAGAAAGGATGAATACCCAACATTTGCATCAACATGGATGGGACTAGAGGGGATTATGCTAAGTGAAATAAGTCAAGTGAGAAAGTCAATTATCCTATGGTTTCACTTATTTGTGGAACATAAGGAACAGCATGGAGGACATTAGGAGAAGGAAGGGAAAAATGAAGGGGGGGAATCGGAGGGAGAGATGAAGAGACGATGGACTCTGAGAAACAAACTGAGGGTTCTAGAGGGGAGTGGGGTGGGGGATGGGTTAGCCTGGTGATGGGTATTAAGGAGGGCACGTACTGCGTGGGGCGCTGGGTGTTATACACAACGAATCATGGAACACTACATCAAAAACTAATGTATGGTGACTAATATAACAATAAAAAAATTATAAAACATAAATAAATTAAAAAAATAAAAACTGTGAAACAGACCAGGGTGTTTGTGTTCGCTTTTTCTCCCTTGTAAAGAGTTAGAACACATTGCCCAATTATCAAAAGTTTGCTTAAGGGAAGCCTGGGTGGCTCAGTCGGTTAAGCATCTGCCTTCGGCTCAGGTCATGATCCCAGGGTCCTGGGATCAAATCCCTCATCAGGCTCCCTGCTCTGCGGATAACCTGCTTCTCCCTCTGCCTCTCTCTGTCTCTGTCTCTCGTGAATAAATAAATAAAATCTTAAAAAAAAAGTTTGCTTAATAAACTAGATAATTGAGTGAATACTTTAAGCCACAGAGAACTTGATGCATATGTCTCCATTGTGGGGAAATAACCACCATGAAATCAGCATCGTCCATGTTGAGTGTCCACAGTCTGTCTCTGAACACTGTGGGGTCACAGATTCCTGGGCTTTTATTTTCCCTCATATGGGCTCCATGCCCAGCCCCTGCTGCTTATCCTCACACTTTTCTCCTCGGTTATGTTAATGTCAGTGTTTAGGCTATGGTTCCTTTTACTTCTATCAAATCTGGGGCTAGATTTCTGGGAGCTACTCTTCCTGTTTTGTCTAATGGGCATCCTGTTCCTTGATCTGGTGTTGCTCACATTGTGTCACTTGGAGTATCAGCATCACAGTTATTTGAGGTGCTTGTTAAAAACTGTAGAATCAGGGGGTCCACTCCAGAAATATTAAACCAGAATCTTTGCTTTGGAGCCTGAGCTTCTAGATTTTAAGGAACGACATAGCTGATATGCACGCAAACCGTAAGATGCCTTCTGTGGAGGGCTCTTCTCAACTGTCATGTGTTAGCTGTATTGGTTTAGTTCTGAAGAATTCCTCTTATTTTCAAAATCTAGGATCAATTTTAAAGTGGCATTAAATACTGAGTACAGTTAGAAGTTAGCTCAGGTTAAAAATGCTGGGAATTATAAAGTCTAACAACTGATAAATTGAAGCGGTGGATAAAATTAATCTCTATTCTTTAGGTGATTTCAAAAATCATGTTACAACAAAATGAAATAGAATAGCATAATCCTTAACTGAGTTTTGAAAATAGAGGCCCAAAGAAATATAAAGATAAGGAGTTTGGGGCTCTATCTTTAACGCCAAAAATAGAAGATTAAAAAAATCATGTAGAGGTTTGAGTGGGTTTAACATCTGGCTTGTGTCATAGCATGGTCGATTTGATTATCTCTGATACTTAATAGGGCTGCAAAAACACCAAGAATGGAAAAATGATCATCTCTGAGGCCCCACAAAGATGAGGAGAGAGACCTGATTCTACAGTTTTTAATTCCCCAGGAAAGGGAATTAAGAGGGAAGAAAGTGACTGTCTCCTTCATGGTTTGTCTACGGCTATCTAGATGGCCTGAGACAAATGGTAAAATGACTCAGTGATTTTTCTAAGTCATAGGCTTTAATTTACTTAGTCCCTAAAATCCTATCTTGGAAGATGATATGGGACTGCAAGATGACCATCCTGAGAAGCCAGCAAATAGCGTGGATAAGAAAGAGTTGCACTTTTCATTAACCTGAGCCTGGAATTACCTGAAAGATGTCTGCACAGAGGCTCATGGACAGCTATTTTCTATTTCCCTGGAGAACAGTCCAGGAAAAAGTCAATATGTTACAGCAGTGCCTTGCTCTGGCTCAAGGGAAGTGTTTCCAGCCAGCAAGGGTAGTGAGAGGTTGTTAATAAAGACGCATTTCTCTGTGTCTCTCTAGAGATCTTTAGAAATAGATCTGAAACTGCATAAGAATCAACAAGTCACAGCCGACTTCAGTGTCTGTCTCTCCTGTTGCCTCAGTCCTAGGTCACAGAGGTGGGGAATGTCCTAGATCTCCCGGATTCCAGTTTCTTTTTGCTTTCTTTCCTCAGTCTTTCAGACAGGTATGACGTTTCTCTTGGATCGTGTCACAGTACTGTCACCAAACCCAGCCCACACCCAATATGGTTCTACCAATTGTGGTGAAATAGTTATTGTATCATAAATTAGCAGAGAATAATAGACCCAAGTCTATTGGAAAGTAGGAGAATTTTAATTTTTTATTCTTACTTTGTCCTCCTAATTCTAATTACAGTGAATTGAAAGCAAACCAGGAAATTCAGGCTCAAGTCTTGAATTACAACATTTCAGGTACTTATGGGGGCTCCAAATTCTTGAGATATACTAAAATGTGGTAAGCTCTGGTGGGAGCTAGGTCTAGATGGTTAAGGTTTTTTCTTTTGTTTTTGGGGTTTTTTTTTTGTTTTTTGTTTTTGTTTTGTTTTGTTTTGTTTGTAAAGCATAGCAGAATAAAGGCTAACTCCCTGTGTTTGTTCTTGCATATCAGTTTCTCAACCTTATAGTACAACATAAATTATTTGGATTTTAGCGTATCTTAGCAGATACTCAAGGGGCTCTTAGGGAATATTTCTGCTGCAGTCCCCTGAACGGAGACAGGGATGGGGGAAGTTTTTGTGATAAGATAGGATGTTTAGGTTTAGAGTAATTTCTTAACCTCCAAATAGGCAAAAGCATATTCAGTCTTGGTGATGTCTCCTCTTTCCAGATGGACAAATCAGCCACCAACCTGTCAGTTGGATGCTGCTCAGCAGCCCTCTCCACTTTCTGTCTAGGTGACTAGAGGTATCTAGTGGGATAGCTCCATCAGTATTCTGAAATGTAAAGTGAAACCACCTGAAGTTTACCATAGAGTTTTGACATTGTCACTCTCACTGCTACCTGAGGGCCTCTTGAGAATTTTTAGATAAATTCCACCCATTTTATTTTTTTTAAGATTTTATTTATTTATTTGACAGAGACACAGCAAGAGACAGAGAGAGAGAGAGAGAGAGAGAGCGCACAAGCAGGGGAGGGGTAGAGGGAGAAGCAGGCTTCCTGCCGAGCAGGGAGCCCGATGCGGGGCTCTATCCCAGGACCTGGAATCATGACCTGAACCGAAGGCAGTCGCTTAAGGACTGAGCCACCCAGGTGCCCCTACTTTACATCATTTTAAAACTGAGGGTTGTTAATTCCTTGATTTATAGGAATAGAATAGGCTGCACCAGACCTGAAACCAGGTGCCTGAGTACTCAAATAGAACAGTCAACTGCACTCTATTTAAAATAAAATTCAGTATGCCAGGTGACATTACCCCTCCTCATTCAAATGTATCTCGAACTTTCCTGGCCTACATTAGCTCCTCCAGATGAACAACCCCAAGACGGCTCCAAATTTCAGGATGTGTTTATGACTAAAGAATGCTACCAAAAGCCGAATGGTAGCACAGTTCTTACAGACGATGTAAAGTAGGGAGCTCTTTAGCTAAGCTTTGGAAATAAACACCAAGGCCAAAGGAAGTTTGAGTTAACTTTGTTAAAACAAAGGAAGACCTTAGCAATTTCATGTTTTGCATTTCTATCACTTTCTGTTTTGTTGGGACAAGAAGCTCTTTCATTGGTCCATTTTTATTCCTGACCTGTCAGTTTAATCCAATAATAGTTCCGTTTAGTCAAATAATCCGTTGATGGTGATTTAAATGGGTTGACAGGTGGTTTTGAGGTCTTCAGGATAGGACCTCAGAGGCTATTTACCCCGCGTGTGTGTCTATGTTCTATACCCACGAACGTGGCCCAGGGGAGAAACACAGCATTAACTGTCAGAGAAAGAAGACGGCTTTTTGTTAATATGGGTAGGGCCAGTGCAAACACAGCAGGTCAAATAATCCTATGTGACCTAACTGTTCTATTTTTTTTTATTTTTTATTTAATTAATTTTTATTTGACAGACACACAGCAAGAGAGGGCACACAAGCAGGGGGAGTGGGAGAGGGAGAAGCAGGCTTCCCGTTGAGCAGGGAGCCCGATGCGGGGCTCGATCCCTGGAACCTGGGATCATGACCTGAGCCGAAGGCAGATGCTTAACGACTGAGCCACCCAGGGGCCCCTATTTTTCTTTTTTTAATTTAAAAGTAGAATTGTTTTCAAATGAAAAGACAGATTCTTATTTAAATAACCAGATAGTTATTTTAATTTCCTGTCCATATTCTTAAGAGCATCTATTTGTAACCGTATTAAAAGCATTGCTTTGAATTATATCATGTTCTCCAACGTGTCTTATATTCAACTGTATCTGTGACTAAGACATAGTCACATCCTTACCTTCATCAGAAACTACGTAAAACAAAAAGTTGTCAACATTTAGTACCGCTGAGGACATTACGGTGCCTATTTAGGGGTTTGACTTCAAATACATTTCACAGTAAATGCATCCTGGATATCTCTGTAAAGAGGCAGGGGATTGCAGTCAGAGGGACCGAGGGGAACAGTAATGATGGTAATGTTTTATTCCTTATCTAAACATAGGATACACAGCAGTTCATTGTATTACCTGACATTACATTGTATCTCTAACACAGTTAATGACAATTATTTAAGTACTTCAGCGCCTGCGAGGAGACTTCATGCCCTATGTATAGAGAGAAACAAGTCCAAGATAAACTGTATTTGAGCTCATTTTAAAGGTGATTATTTATCAACTCCTCTGTTTCCCCCACCTATCTGCTCTTTCTCAAAGGGAGGCCTACCCCAAAGCTTGCAGGTTGCTCTAAATTGCTGAGCCCCTGTGAAAAGTAGTGAAGTAATTTATTTTCCATGGAAATAAATGGAAACTCTGAGAGCATTTATTTAAAAAAAAAATTTGTGGCCATACAGATTGTAGTAGGTCATTCAGAATAAGAAAATCCATTGAAAAAAATGCACGTGACCGTGAAGATTGAGCTATGCTTTCACTTGCTGTTGCATACTACGTGCTACCTGTATCTGCATGGCAACATGATGTAGTCACGTCAACAAATTAGCAAATTCCTAATGCTCTTCTTTTTTCTTCCATAGCACTTCTGCAGACCTCCTCATCCAACTGCCAAGCATTAGACACTTCTTTCACCTTCTCCACATTTCTACCAATTCTGTTCCTCTTAGTGATTAATGACTGGTCATCACTACCTTTCATTCTCTCACTCTCCCTGAAGTCTGCTAGGATTAAGCCTGAGGAATGTCAAGGAAGTAAGAGGGAAAAGTAGCCAGAAAATACTTTCATTTGCATTCCTTTTCAACAGAGGAGAGTCTACAAATTTATCCCATTCCAGACACCAGTTTGCTATTTATGTAGGAATCCTGAGAGCAAGATGGTATCGGAGTAGAGGTTGGTCCTATCATTTCAGGAGTAACCACCGCTTCTGAAATCACAGGCCCCAAGAACAATGAGCAGGGTCACCCTTTACAGCCTAGCTGTGCTTTTGTTTGAGAAAAGATAGCCCTTCAATGCTGAGAAACCCAGCTTCCAGGAACTCCAGGCCTCAGCTCAGCCACTGTCTTTCACGTAGCCCTGCAGAGAACAATTGTGTGAAGCACAGTGACCTCAGAAGCCCAAAGCCTTGCAGGCTGTTTATGAATGCCGTGTGCTCAAAAAATGGGCTCAGGATGAGGAAACCCTATCAGAGCCCAATTTAGCTCCCACTCTGACCATCCTATGAGAAAACAAGTATAAATATAGCAATAATCAGTTCAAAGGTAGAAGGCCAGTTGACTGCTGTGATTCTGAGAGCAAAAATGAGATCTCTAGAGACGTTTTAGCCAGAGAAGTTGATTTCTGGGGACATTTGTTGCTGAGGTAGTTAATTAAGGTTTTGTTGTTGTTGCTGCTGCTGCTGTTTGTCGTTTGTTTTTAATGACTCTTATATTCCGAAGGTGAAAATCTAGCCAATGAATTCTCAGTGTGTGGAAGAAAACAACTCATGTTCAAAATGAGACTAAGTAGTATTGTTCATCTCCGAAATAGAATGGCCTCATTGTTCTTTCCAGAGCATTCTGAATAGATATGGCAGTTCTGGCCATTTTGGGTTAATGCAACTGCACATCTTGTTTGTGGGAATTAAGCCTGGCCTGAAAATGCCCTCAGCAGACTTCAGTGTAATTTACCTGATGTGACATATCCATGTGAGTAATAATGATGGAGGGTGAGTCCTTCCCCTTTCAGGTGTCAGTCACCTAGTGAAAAGTGAACAAAGAGCCCTCCAATAAAGCAGCTGCTAATGCAGCATGGTACAAGACCCCAACCTCACTGGTTTGAAATTTTCTGCAGTAATTTTTCTTTCTTCATAGACTATATATTTCTCTTTTCAAAATGTTCTATGCTGCTTAAAATCTTGCGTTCTTTTGGCGCACCTGGGTACTGCAGTTGCTTTGGTGACTGGCTCTCAGTTTCAGCTGGGGTCCTGGTCCTCGGGGGTTTATGGGATTGAGCCCCGCGTTGGGATCCATGCTCAGCACATGGGGTCTGCTTGGGGTTCTCTCTCTCCCCATCCTTCTGTCCCTCCCCCTCATGCATGCATGTACTCTCTCTCTCTCTCTCTCAAATCTTAAAAAATAGTTCTTTTCATGAAATGTCACATGCTTAGGTTGAGGCAAATGCTGATTTAATGAAAGTTCTGGAAACAACGTATTATGCACAATGCCTGGCCCTTCAGGGGGAAGACAGTGGCATTGAGTGGCGGTGGAAGGTTGTGTTAACAGCTGAGATGAAGGGAGGGAGGATGCTGGGATTGTAAAACGTTACAACGGTGTCGAAAAGCAGCACAGCCGCATGAGTTAGGGGGCCCAAAGGAAGTCCGGTGTCAAGTCAATAATTCTTTAGGAGCTTCTCCTAAATAATCAATAAAAAATACCCCCAAACTAAGTACAAAATTGTTCATTGCAGTATAATATGTAATAACCAGTACTGAAATCCCCAAAGAATAGAAAACAAAATCCCTATGATAATGTATATATTGGGTATCTCACTCTGGCCATTGGTATAATGTTACAAACTTTATGTATATATATATATATATATATATATAATCAGTTTGAAACAGGGAGTAAAGTCCTAGCTGTTGAAGGGCATTTGCCAAGAGAGTACAAATAATTTTGTGACTTTGTAGAAACTTTTTCTTTGAACTTTTCTGTATCCAAAACGAAACTTGATCCCATCTTTATATCCTCTGAAAGGATATGGGATAAACTTTATGGATTTCTTCTATTGAAAAAAATGGATTTTTCATGTGTACTAGTTAGAGAATCAGTTGCTTATCATTTGTAACTAAGAGCTGGTGACCCTTTCTCTCTAGAGTCCCAGGTACATATAAGGCGAGTGAATGACAGACCTTACGTTTCTCTGGTCAGTCTCTACTACAGATAAAGAATCCATACCCAGGGCAGTGGGGCCATTTGTGAAACAATAGCATTCTTAATACAACAATGGCCCCTGAAAAACAAAGCTTTGTAAATGATGTGGAGGAAATGACATCATTTTTAGACCTAATGAGAGCCTTAATATTTCATAGATCATAAGAGCACAAGTCATCCAGCTTGACAGAATGTGTCCATTCATAAAGGGATCTTCAGAACAGGGTTAGAATTAGGCTTTTAAAGTCAGGAGGACAGGGGCCCTTGGGTGGCTCAGTCATTATGCATCTGCCTTCTGCTCAGGTCATGGTCCCAGGGTCCCCACATGTGCTCCCTGCTCTGCAGGAAGCCTGCTTCTCCCTCTCCCACTCCCCCTGCTTCTGTTCCCTCTCTCACTGTGTCTCTCTCTATCAAATAAATAAATAAAATCTTAAAAAAAAAAATAAAGTCAGAGAGGTGGACAAAAAAAGCAACCTTTTAATCTTTTTATTTTGCGTAATTATTTTGATGGTATTAAGTGATTAATGACAGTGGCTCACTGCCCATCTGAGAATTTGTGACTTTAAAGAATTAGAAATGCATGAGTTTGTTGTTTGTTTTTTAAGTCAAGGAGAGAATTCCAAACTATTAAACAGAAAATAATAAAAAGCAATTTTACAAAATTATTTTTTACCTTAGGGAATGATTTCAAGTTATATCCAAGATTCTAACTGATGGGTTGACAGAAGTGTCTGAAGTTCACAAAGGAACATGAATTCAAGGGGAAAAGGGTATTTTGGGAAGGAAAGAGCTTCATTTAAAAGACATTGTAATAGATGTTCAAAAAACTGCTTTTGGGAAATAGGAAAGGACAAATTAGCTAGGGACAAGGATGGATATGAAACCTACATGTACGTATAGAGAGGTGCAAACACAGAAGCTGATGGATGTATGTCAAGAGAGTCTCTACCCACAGACTGAAGAAGTCCAACCAGTCACCTTCTAGGGTCCGATATGTAAGAATAGTATTCTGATTCTATAGTGGTTTCAGTGAAAGCTTAGGACTTTGATACCACAGCTAATGTCTGCAAACAAACAAACAAACAAAAAATGAAACATTAAACTCAACAGTCTAAGTTCCAATAAGGATTGCATTATAAAGTCCTCCAATCCAGCAGCTTAATTAGGAGCTCGGTCTTGACAGCAAATGTCAGGATATGTCAATATTGGATGCATCTGGTGTGTGCTATCACAGCATAGCTGAGAAATTCTAATACATCAAACTTGATCACCAGACCTGGTGACTCTGAAGGCAGTTGTGACATAAAGCTTATTTCAAAGCAATGAATAAGGCTGTACACTTAAGTATAATCAACATCCTACATAAATCTTTCATCACTGTTTATGTTCATCTAAGTCTCTCTTCAGCTGCCTGAAACATCTCAAAAGGGGAGCTTTATTTCCTAATTGTGATTTCAGAGTGCATTTCAGATTGTTTAGAGAAGATGTATTATCATGCACTCACTGGTCCACATACATCGATGGTGATGGTTAAAGAGAGGTATAGCATTGGTCATCTCTGGATTCCTCTCTTTACTCTTAGCACAATGACTTGCTCACAATATTTATACAATAAAATATAAATGCTTCCCTTATATATTACTCCATTACCATCATTAAAAATGATTTTTATTTTACCGTGGGAGAGCTTGCTGTGTCTTTGCGTCATGGTTTTGCATAGCACATAGTGGAAAGCACTGGACTGAGAAGCAGGTAGAGCTAACTTCTGCTTCTGCACCTTTTCATTAGCCAGGTGATCTCCAGGGAGGCCAAGTCAATTTTAGAGACTCAACTTCCTCCACTGGAAGACAGGGAAGGAAAATGTACCTGGCTCATTTCATAAGACTGTGGTGAGGACTGCTTGAGATACGTGAATTCTTGGCATAAAATGTACAGCCCATACCAGGGTGCATCTTAATACAGTTTAACAATTAATTGTTAAACTTTCATACTGTCTGTCCTTATTACTTTTCTCAGATTTATATCTACAAGACGTTCTCCTTTTTCAGCCAGGGATAAACATTAGGATTTAGTTAGGGCAGAGACTATTCCACAGGGCTTTCGCAGAATGAATATTACAGCTTTTGGAAGCCATTACTCATATATTGAAAGGTTTAATTTTGAAGAGAGACTCCTGTTTTTGCCAACCAAGGAAACATGCAGTCTATTATGTGCAAACAATATAAAAATTATTGTTTGCAAGTCTTTTTGTATCTAATTCTAGGATTGCCATGGAACTGGAAAAGAAGAAAATGAGATATATGTAAAAGCTCCAAGCTTATGCTTTACCTCAACCCACCCACTCTGCAAGAACCAAAGTTTGAAGTTGGTTTCTAAATTAAGAACACAGTTTCCTAGAGGTTCTATATTTGGGAGAAGGAGATTTCCCTTGTCTAGAAATACACCCTTTCCGGTGTGGTCTGCAGAGAGCCAGATGGGAGTTTTCCTAAAACCAAGTAAACAACCTCAACTCCTTTGCTGTTATCTTAAATTTGAATTGAGATCAGTAGCTTTGGAAAAATATTTGGTAATTTGACATGAGTGGGAATTCTTCCAGTGCTGTGTTTGAAGTAGAAGGCCCCACCTCTGTTCTGTTTTCATCACCTTGTTCTTTCTCCCTGATAGAAAGTCACTGAGAGAGACTTGATGTCTCATCTTGAGGTCTCTTGGGCTTAGCCGGAGTCTGACATGAGGTGTCTCTCCAATAAGAAACTGTTGAAGGGGTGAATAAATAAATTGGGTACGTGTGTGTATATATATATATGAATTTATATTCAAAGACATTGTGAAATGAACTCACATCTATCCAAGTTGTTGAATAACAGCAGTCTGGTGGTAGCAATATGGTACAGTGATTAAGAGCACAAATTTGGAATAAGATAGCTAGAACTGGGTTCAAAGCCACCTGTTGCCCCTTTACCTAGCTGTGTGACTTAGGCAGGTTCTTAACCTTGCCGTAATGATTACAGTTAGTACATCTCTTGGATCCTCATTGTCCTTATCTGTAAATTATGGGATGAGTATAGGGATTAAAGGAAGTAAAGCATGCAAAATATTTAGCAGGGGTCTAGCAATGAAGAAGTCCTCAAAAATGGTAGCTCTTGTCACTAAGTGGTAGCTGTGATAGAGAAGTAAAGAATGTTTTAATTATTAAAACAGACTTTCTCCATTAGAAACACTCTACTTTTTTTCTTTTAGGTAGTATCTTTATATAACTTTTTGTTCAATCTTATTGATGTTTTCTTTCTGGAAAACTGTTCCATTTCCAGTTTTCCTAATGCATGAGTTCTTTTTTTATTCTCTTTATTGATAAGTAGGGGCAGCTGATAGGCATAGATCACTCTAACTTCCTTTGGAAATTACTTCATCGATTTTGGAAATGATAAAGAACGTGTAATGTATCTATAAATATACTCATTAAGTCACAAGTTGCTCATGGCAGCACAGGAAATCTCAACATACTGTGCAGGCATCTTCTTCCTCCAAACACACATTTTCCCAAGGGTGCGCAGCCCGGATCCATTATGGTAAGTACTCCTGGAGCTAGAGTCATGAATCAGAGAACAACTTTCCAGTTCCTCATCCTCTTGGAGATCCTTTGGTGGGCGGGTTTTCAGGCTGACGTGCTAGGTCAGAACCAAGGATATTTACATAGACGGTGATTAATTTTCACCACTCAGCTTTTCTGTTAGAGAGTCAGAGTTTGGACACTAAAAGAAGTCTCTCTCGAACAACAGAGGGCTCTGGTGAGAGGGTGGTACAGCCCCAGGCATTTCATTTTCTCACCGTGACTCCTGTGTTGGCGCTATTGGGGGTCTGCTCCTAATGTCTCCCCTGTCAAAGAAAACTGTGACAATATTGGGATGCTAGTGGTGGCTTTGTATGTACGTAGCTTCTGGATGGCTGCACAATAGCACAGGTAAAGTTTTTGACATCCCTACCAGGAGCATGGGCAGTCTTCAGATCATTTTATCAAAAGTCTGGTGGATAGACACTTTGGGGAATCATGCCCAGCAGTGAAAATTCAAGCTGAATTGAGCTCTGAATGGGGGGTAGGGGGAGCCTTCATAGCAAAATAATATTTTTATTTTATTTTATTTTTTTTAAGATTTTATTTATTTATTCGAGAGAGAGAATGAGATAGAGAGAGAGCATGAGAGGGGAAAGGGTCAGAGGGAGAAGCAGACTTCCTGCTGAGCAGGGAGCCCGATGTGGGACTCGATCCCGGGACTCCAGGATCATGACCTGAGCCGAAGGCAGTCGCTTAACCAACTGAGCCACCCAGGCGCCCGCAAAATAATATTTTTAACCTTTTCATATTGTCCATATTTCCCTCTTACTCCATACTGAGTATGTGTCCCCTTTGAGTTGTATTAATTTTCCTGAGACTGTTTCCCTTTGTTTCTCCCCACATCATCCAGGACCTCCAGTCTCACAGTTTAGGTGTTTGAATAATGTATTCCAGTGTTACATGGAAGAACACGCAAACACAGGAGCCTGCTCGGCAGCAACAGAACAGGCACTGGCCTCCATAGCCTAAAAAAAGAGCCCCATAATGCCCTCCCGGTCCTTTTGGAACCATCCAGCACACCTCACTAATGGAAGACTAGCTGGCAGCCACAGCTCACTGCTTTAACAAAAATGGTTTTCACAAGAAAACACAGTTCATGTGCCAAACGGAAGTAATTCAATCCAAGTACAGAATAATCTCCTTCTGATACCTCGTATTTATTTTTTATGTGCCCTATTTGAACTTTTAATCATTTCCACAGAAGTAGAATTACTACCCACCACCATTCTTGGCTTTGCACTTGGGAATATTACCAGCACTCAAGAATTACCTGAGGGGTACATATTAAATTCCTGTTTTCACTTTCTTAATGGGGTCCCATCATCTCGCCACTGTTCTTGGCTTTTTAAAGTAAAAGAGGCCAGGTGAGCTTGAAACTGTTCAGACCAGCAGCCTATATGAGGAAAGAGAAAATCTCCTGGGTAGGGTTTATTCAAGTCCCTTTAATGGCATATTAATTACATATGACCCTGATGGCAGCTTTGGTGTCACTTTCTTTAGATAAATTATCAAGTGTTTATCCCCAGGGTTTATGTTGTTTCTCTTGGAGAAAATCCACCAGGTGTCTGAAATGACTCTAAGGCTACTCCCCTTGAACCTACCCTAAACTGAGCCAGAGTTTGTCATTGACAGAACCTTAGATGGAAGGGTTTTCATCCTCATTGCTGCTTTTCTCCCTGAAGTTCTGTGTTCTTCTATTTGATGCTTAGATCATCCTCATGCATTAGGATTAGTCTAAAGCTCTTCTATTAATTACTGTGAAATTTCCTTTATGGCAGACTATGCATATATATATTTTTTTTTTAAAGGAAAATTTGGTGAAGGTTTAACCTACTTTTTGCTAAAGGATGAAAATTCATCTCTTTTAGTTCTGCATTCTTGTGTTAGGAAACTTGCATATGTCTCACTAGCTTCCTGCATCTCCCCTGCTGCAATTTAACTGAGGCTAGAGTTTGTAGGGAGACTGCTTAATTGTTGAGTATTCTTTGTGAACTCTTTATAATAAGGGACAGCATATACTCATATATTTCAAAAGCGAACGATTGCAGAAAGTAGTAGTTCTCTTGAGAGCTGAATAATAACATGTTTTATATTGGCAAATTTTAGATGGTTTTCTAAGGTATATTGTGTCCCTACTTAAACTACTTTATGCATGTTTCATCTTTTTATTAAGCAATCATCATGGACATTGATTATATTCCTATGTCATAAGACATAATGGCCTTGGGAGTTATTGAGCTGTTTATGGCTATTTGCTCATCTATCACTGGTCCCATACTGCTAGACTTTTCCAATGTTTTGTCTGTCTTTTGTAAACTTTTTTCATTGCTTTTAGTGGGTGCTTTCACCTCTTGATGTGCTCTGGGTATCCCTAACGGCCCCCAGCTAATAAAATGCATGAACTCGAGTGCATGGGCATGGATGCCCATGTTTTGACTATTCTCTCCCTCGGACACTGGCTTTATTTGAGTTCCCTATCCCACATACAGCAATGATTTGTGTCACAGTGACATTGAAAGAAATCTTTCAAATGAAGAGGTCAAATGGTGGGACATGAAATATTTGTTTATTATGTGACTTTAAATGTATACGATGCAGAAATAAAATGTAGAAAAGCAAACAATGGGTATTTCCTGTAGTAATAAATCCAGATGGGTTAGAATTGAAATTTTATCTTTTTTTTTAAGTAGGCTCCATGCTCAGCATGAAACCCAACACTGGGCTTGAACTTATGACATTGAGATCAAGACCTGAGCTGATATCAACTGTTGGACCCTTAACCAACTGAACCACCCAGGTGCACCTGAAATTTTCTCTCTTTAAAAACTTTATATGAGAACCAAGGTCAGGGTTCTTTTGTTAAAAATGCAGATTCCTGGACACACTCTAAGCCTTCTAGGTCAGAATTCCCAGAGGTAGAGTCCTGGATTTTTAAACAAGGTAATTCTAAGACAGACAGACACACACACACACACACACACACACACACACACACACACACGATTTGGGACTGTGCTATTCAAAATGTTGAGTATGGGTTATCATTATAATAATTATTAAAGGGCTGTTGAAGCCTGGCAATACTGGTTATCAGAAAATTTCAACTGATAAACAGAATTTCTTGATAGTTCTTTCATCATCCTGAAAGTTGAATTTAGCAGAGTTCTGTGAGATAGAAAATATATCTTAGGGTTGAAAAATTGTGTAGATACATGTTTTTACTCTCAAGATACTAAATGGGCTGTAGAGCATCTATGAACTTCTTAAAAGTACAAGCAAAATTTTTTGTTGTATATCTTTTTTTCAGGAAGAGAACTGATAACTGAGTTTTTGTCCCCATTTTAGAGGTGAAGAAACAGAGGCTTGGAGAGATAAAGGACCTGACCCTTAGTAGTTAAGAAATATCATTCTTGCCCTGAATAGTTAAGGCACTTCTTCTTAGATGGCTAGAACTAGAATCCCAAAGATAGGTATGCCTGATTCTAAACACATGCTGTTTTTCACCCCAGCTCAGGGCCTCTAAAGTTACTTTAAATTCTTCCTTTTGTTATTCTTGGAGGACTGGCCTAATTATGCCACAAGGCTGTCCTTCCCACAGTCTTGATCATTCTTACCAGCTTTGTTCACGACCTAACTGGTCAACCTTATCTTAATAGTCTAATCTCAATGTCATCAAGTGCTTTTCTTGCCCTAGTTCTCTGCCCTATTTGATCTCATTTTGTTTCCAGCTGTTGCTCCTTAAGTTTCTCCAGGATCAGTTTCTGTGAGATGATCAGATAATAACTACAGCAGGTAAAGGAAGGGGGCTGAGGGCAGCCCACGTCTCCATTGCCCCCATCTTCTTTCTTTTTAGCTTACACGGAATAGCACTGAAGCAGTTAGGAAATTTAAACTGCCATCTCGGGAAAGCCAACTTGATTTCTGCCTAGGAACAGGAAGTAGGATTTCTTGCCTATGGCATTGTTATTGTCTCAAGTGCCTACTCATTTAAGAGACAACCCGTCTTCTTGGTTAAGTCATTTTTTTAATATATAATTGTTTTTTATTCATCTAAGTTGGGCACTTTTTTAAAATTTTATTTTATTATGTTACTCACCATATATTACATCATTAGTTTCTGATGTAGTGTTCCATGATTCATTGTTTGCGTATAACACCCAGTGCTCCATTCAATATGTGCCCTCTTTAATACCCATCACCGGGCTAACCCATCCCCCC
>NW_027397085.1:17546057-17791869 GCF_003265705.2 Callorhinus ursinus | reverse complement strand
TGGCAGGGAAGAGACACATCTGGAAACCTTGTGAGACTACCATTGCTCCTGCTTTTGTTCAGGGTCATGAGTACTTTTTTTAGGTATCTGCTACATGCTGTGGGCATGGCTAGGAGGTAGAGACACAGAGGTGATGAAGAAAAGGTATGTGTCCTCACAAAGTTCAGCAGTGAGTGAAGGAGACAGAGGCATATGGGCAAGGACCTGGGCAAGGAGGTGGCTGAGTCTGTCTGTGCATTAGGGACACTCTCAGGGATGAAGAGTAGAAATAGCTGGTCCAATGGAGAATAAAGGAAGCAACTGCTCCTTTGGGCTGACATTGGGTTTTCTTCTCACTCATCACCACCCAGTGTTATATCAATCTGACAGTGTGCTCGAGGAAACAAGAAATTCTCATGGGATGGTGAAATTTCCAAAGGCCTTTAACCATCTAGAGTTGTTCCTCCAAAGAGGCTGAGAGCTCATCAATCTGTCATTGGAATCTGCTGGAGACCTGCTCTCTAGCCTAGAGGAATTGGCAATTAGTCTCTTCCAGAAATCTTATGATCTGAAACTGTGCCCCTGGTTGAAATGAGAACTGAATCCCGAGAATAATATTCCTGGGAATATACATACACGATAAAAATAAAGCAAATAGATGAATAAGTCTATGGCCAGACTGAAGTTTTTCCCTGAAATATGCTTTTGGATTAGCTGGACTTTGCTGTTCAGATTTTTCTTCCTGGAAATATTTTGGAATCATTGCTTCAAATGTTTTTTGTTCATACTTGGCCAAAATTATATTATTAAACTAATTAATTTGAAACAATTTAAATGTAGTTGGGTAACTAAACAGAATCGATCCTATACCGATTAGTTAACATCACACTAAAAATGTAAGGATTTGAAGTAAAATACATTTTTTAATAATGCCTTTGTAAAGCCTACTACAAAAAAGTTCACTCAACTTGATACCCTTCTTTTTTGGAAGATCTCAAAACAAAACAATGCTTAAAACCTACAAATTTATATTTTATGTTATAAATATCAGTGTTCTAGTTTGATACCATACATAAAACACCTATCAGGTAATGGGTTCAATTCTGGGTGCTAGACTGTAGATGCAAATAGCATGGGCCACTTTCCTTCTAACAGCTCAATGGTAATAAGGTGGGCAGACCTGCAAACACCCACTCACAAAGTCCTGTGATCACTGCTGCACAAATGGCATGTATGGAGTATTTTAGGAGTCCAGAATGGGAAGTGACTACTCATCAGAAGGAGGTATGGGCAGAGATGGCAGTGGGCTAGGGCTTTGAATTGTAAGTAGAAAGCAGTTTGATATGATCAGGTCCACATTATCTATCAAGGAAAAGAGAATAAAAAAATGTTATAACTTTATTTAAAAATAACTTTTGGTATAATGATTAGTAGTATGCTATACTTCATCAGTTTGGAATACAATATAAAGAGACATTTATTTCAATTATGCTTCTGATTCCCCTCCTTTCCCAGGAGGGAAGTTTGCACATGTAAACTCAACTGGTATTCATTGAGCTCTTACTCCAGGCCAGACACCGGTCAGACACTGGGGATAGAGACAATGGCCTGCTTTTACAGAGTTTGCATACTAGTTGGGAGAAGCAGTGAATAACCCAGCAAACCAGCAGTCTGACCAATAAACAAACATCAAATAAATAACAAGGAAAGTGTAAGAGCTATGCCAGAATTAAATTTGGGTGATGTGATGAACAAGGACAGGGTAGTCAGGCAGGGTTTCTGAGGGCAGGGGATTGGAGCTGAGGTCTGAATGACCACTTCCAGAAGGAAAGCTCTCTTGGCTGGAATACATGAGTGAGGGTGAAAAGAGACAGGGAGCAGGGACAGTCCTGCAGCGCCTGGTGGCAGTTTGGATTTTGGTGTTGTTGTGATGCAAAATTGTTAGCACCTTATAGGTAGGGGAGTGGTGTGATCTGATGAATAGTTTAAGAGCTTCAACTGTATGGAGAACAGATCTAGCTGCAAGATTGGAAACAGGGTGAGTAGCTAGGAGCTTTGATGGTGGCCTAGGTGAGACTCAAAAAGGACTTGGAAAGTGTTCGTTCACCCATGGTGATATGTTTGTGATGTGGCACTGATTAGACCTGGATAAGGTATGGGAGGGGAATTGGAAATGACTTCTAGGTGGTCCCACCGATACCACAATGCTGTCAAAGGCTCTGAAACATTGTGGTCTCAGAGATTTCCAGGTTACCCTATCCAGTCAGGCCAATGGTATTTCCTGGATGCTTCCTCTCTTGATACCAACTTGCTCCAAGCAAAGAAACTATCTTCATCTTCAACAATCCAAATGCCCAACTAAACCACAGTATACCGTTGCAGATATTATTGAGAATTTCAAGTTTCAACACGGTTACCATCTTATCAGATTCAGAGTTCCTGTCTGAAGACCAGGTCCTGGGGTTAGCTTTCTCTCCTGGACCAAATGGAAATCTTTGTTCTCCTAATTCAGAGTCCAATTACCCCTGCATTACCCCTTCTCCGCCTGTCATAGATGACATTTCATCTCCCCTTGGTTCTGGATGATTAACAGGGACAAATTCTTTGCTTGCATGAGAATCTTATATGCGTCCATCTACAACATACAGTTAGAATTTCTCCACCAAGAAACAGCAATGAAAATAGTAGATCCAAAGCTTTGATGATTTATCCAAAAAAACTTTTTGCAAAGTAGTTAGAGCCCAATTTACATACATATTTGTGGGCAAGCATTATTTAATAATAAAGTGTGTTCATATTTTCATTATAAAACCCAACATTTAACACTATTCAGCATATATATATATATATATATATAATCAGTTTATGGCCACTTTGTTAAATTCTCCAAGAGTAATGGGTAAGAATTTGCTTTATTTTACACTTCTCACTAAATAAAGCTTTTATTTAATGGTGTTCTCAATTTGATTTGATTTGGGACAAAGAGATTCTTCTCTAAAAGTAATGGTTTCTCAATCCTCGGAAGCCAATTCTAACAAGATCTTTGGCAATTTTCCACAAATAAAACAATAAATCAATTTAAAATTTCCTTTGATTGCTCTTCCACTTATAATTGCTATACCACCATCAGAAAAGGAAGACAGTATTTTATATGAAGAGTTGAGTTTTTAGTGATAAGTGGGGATTATGTCTTTCAGATGTGATCCAGAGAAGTGCCTTGTTGAAGATCGGAGAGGGTGGGCGATTGCCCGGGAACTGGTACATTAAAATCACCCGAGGATATTTTTCTAGTAGATGTGGCTCTCTATCTTGCTTGAGAAACCACTCATTTATAGTCAGCAGCATAATATAAAAGACACGAGCACATTTAATTGTGCAAAACCAGCTTTATAAATTCTGATCATGGAAGAATGAGTCTTGGAACCGAGGCACCAATTGGTGTACGTGTGACACATAATTTATAGAATAACTTATTTTGATAGTGACTTATATGTAGACCTCAACTATGTTAGAAATGGAGTTTCTTAGAAATAGAAGTCATCTTTGCACATGTTATGCCTTTTGGATATGGGAGACAACTAAAATATTCTTTTGTTTTTTAAAGATTTATTTACTTATTTTTGAGAGAGGGCGGGAGCTCTCGGGCACGTATGGTGTGGGGGGTGGAGGGGGTAAGGGGCAGAGGGAGAGAAAGTCAATCAGACCCCATGCTGAGCATGGAGTCCAATGATGGAGTCCATTCCAGGAAACAAAGAGTAGAACACTTAACCAACTGAGCCACCCAGGAGTCCCCTAAAACATTCTTAATAATTTCAAATAATGTGCTTCCCTGAAGAATAAGGAATATTCACATACCAACTTTAAAATGAAAGGTTCTCAGTTCTTTAATCTTTCATTTTCCTTGGATGTTGGCTATCACCTATCTTAAAACAGGATCTCAAAACAAAAAACCGGGGGGGTGGTGGGAAGGAAGTCCTCCAGGGATAATAATGATGTTACTGAGGAGAGACAGATGGCTCTCAGGTATGGTTTCTCAAGCCCACTGGAACATGTTCTGCCTTTTCCTCCCTCCTTCCTTTTCCATTATATTCAGCCTGTCCTCCTTTGTCTGTTTCACTTTCTCACACACAATCACCTTTCACAAATTGAAAAATAAAAAATACCACCGGGTTTGAGAGACTCTGATGTGAAATATTGCAAATGGTCGCAGCAAATTCTCTGTGCCATGAAAAAAGACCTTTAGAGAGAATAACTTTGTGAAAAATATGAAGAAATGAGAAAATACACTTGAAAAGAACGTACCTTTGTTTATTACCATGACCTGAGTACCCTGGGTCTTTCATTTTTTAAAATAGTTCTCAAAGGAATCTCATAGTAGCATTCATTCAGCAGACAAAATTCTTCACACATACATTCCATTTGTCACTTGCCCCAAGTATGTTTCCATCAAAGGCTCCATAAGCTACCTTACCACTTAATCTAACTATCTAATTTCAGAACTTCATTTCATTTAGGGATACAGATAAGGTGGTCCAGATAAGGTTTCTGGATTTCTCTATCCATTTTTACTTGTTTCAGCTCCTGATTCTTAGGCACAATTACACCCTCTGGCTCATTCTTCTAGCAGTTAAAGCAAGATGCTACTTCTCATCTGAGAGGCCAGCTGTCCAGGAAGCCAACCTGTTGACTCTTACAGAGATCCTTGTTCTAGATTCTGGCTTTGAATCCCCACCCACTTAACTCTCTGACCTTGCCTTTTTGTTTCTAGTATATGTGCTCCAGTATTCTTGGTATCCTTCCCCATTGCCACACCATGTACTTAGTTAAGCACTTGATTCCTAGCAGAAAATTACTTTGCTCAAAGCTCGGCGCTCTGCTTGTACAAGAAAACCATGCTAGAATTGTTTCTCTAGGTACACAGGTCGATTTGATTTTTACTGTGGCTCCCAGTTCCCCCAAGCAGTTCTTGCTTTGTCCGTGAATCACATATAAAGGCTCCCAAGGTAGGGACTCTATCCATATTTTCCAAAAGAAGTTTTGAAAACCTCCCTCATCTTTCAGCACAAAACACTACATGCAAGGGAAGCTTCATTTTGTCTCTTATTTAAAACAGAGAAAAATGATTTTTTTCAAACCAAATTTGTTCTCTTGAAGTTCATTTCCTCTGTTAATTTTTGATGATACATGTTTATTTATAATTTAAAAATGAGAGGAGAGTACATAATACTGTGGGGCAAGTTTAAAACACCACCATTGTGTTCCCAAGTGCTTTCTAAGCCTTCTTTATTATTAATACTTGAGGTCTCTAAATTGATGTTACGGATGCCATATTTCTGTGAGAGCAAACTTACCTGGGGTAAAATCCTTAACATCTGACTTCATGGGCCTCACAAAGTGAAGAGCCAGGTGAAAAGCCCAGTGAATCACAGCATGCCTGTGGTACTGTGTCAACAAAATGTGGTCCAGCTGGCTTCTGCTTACACACTCTTCCTCTGGTGCAAATGGACATGATGATGCCATTCTAGCTGCAAGGCCAGGCAGTTGTATGATAAAGAGCATTCATGACTATTTTAATCTCCTTAGACAGCAACTCCACGTAGTCACTCCAACATCTGGATAAAAAAAGACATTCCGGACTGTTTTTCATTGCCAAGGGAAGGTTTTGGGGTCATTCCACTTAAATCATAGAGGTATCTTGAGGTCAGGGATAAAGAGGTGATAAGTCAAACTTCTTTCTAGTTTGCCGAAGTTCTGAATACAGTAAATCCAGGGATGCCAATCCATGGGCTCAATAATCTGAAGGGATCCGAAAGACTTTAGAATAAGCAAATTATTTTCTAATATTTCATTGCCTCCCTCCTCTCAGGCAAAATAGGATAACTAATACAAAAGTTGTTGCCCATCAAAAGTCCAACTCCTTCATAGAAATTCTCTGGTATGCTAGCCCCAAAGGTTTAGGATTCTAAAGACATTTAGAGAACCCTAAAATTTGGTAGTCTATAATCAAGTGGGTTGAAGTAGTGTTTAACTACACTAGTAACATAACTCTAAAAATTTACAGTAATCCTTCTATAGACTTCTGTGTAGACAGAATCCTTTAAACTATTTTGCATATTACAAAGGATTTATCACAATTAAATGACGTAAAAATGCATTTAAATTTTGGCAGGTGACATACAGTAACCTTGCCTTTAAGACAGTTGATTTTTAATTTGTATCTTAAAAAAAATTCAGACTACCTGGAACTTCTCAGGTTCCCTGGTAATAGATAAATGGGAAGTACGTTAATCAGCTATAAATCTGCTTTCCCTTAGACTCTCCCCCCAACTCAAAAACAAAAACAAAACCCTGAAAAAACAAATTCTGTTGCCAATATTTTCTAGTTTTATAGCACACTTAGTAACATAGCTAAATGAATTTAAGTCTTCATTGAGCATATTTATCGAAGATGACTGGAAGGATAAATGAGATTTCAGAGGAGTGATGTTTGCTCTGCTCTCTAAAGCTCAGGCCTCTGATCCATGGTATTCTCATTAAGCTATACTATCACTGCAGTCCAGGGAAATTTGGCCCAGACTTGATAAGGAAACTGAGTTCTACCTGAGGTCCTCTTCCCCAGAAAAGTTGTTCCATGACAACAAAGGGTCGAGGAGTAGCAGAAGGAGGTGAGGTGTAGAAGAAGAGCAGTTAGTGCCCTTGAGAGTCTAAGAAGATTCCATCTTCTTTGGGCCCTTACGTGTGATGGCAGGATGGGGCTAGGGCCGTGCTGAGAAGGAGAATTCAGGATGGTCAGAGATGGGTCGTTCTGGGGTATGGGTGAGGACAAGGGACAAACAGGTGGATTACTACTGATGTCCCCCCAGAATCTCAAAACTACATCTGTGACAAAGAAGCCCACTTTTCTCCATATCAAAGGAGCACAGAAATGCTAGAGAAAGAGATTGTTCATTTACATGCCTTCCACTAAAATTCTTCAAAGTCCAAGGGGCTCTGTGTGTGTGGCCTTCCAGAAAAAAAGCAATGTGGTTGAATTTGAGAGCCAAAACAGGCTAATGGTGGTCAGATAAGCTCTCTGGGAGACAAAAACAACACATAAAACAAGATGAGATTCAAAAGGATCTTGATACTCTCATCCTAGAAGATCAACAGTAAAAGGTGAACATGAAAAAAAAACAGGAATTTGGATCAGTTCAGATGCATCTCAAAGGTTAAATGCCTCAATAGTGTTAACTCTCCAACTTAAAGACAGTTTCTCATAAAACATCAGGAATGTTTTCCCCTTAAGATTAGCAAAAATAACCTATTTTTTGAACTGTACCTCTAATTTAGGCTTGGGTCCAGAAGATGAATCATCTGTCTACGTATTTAGGTTTTTGATCAAGGCCTGTAATTCATCACAGACCTGTGTTCTCCTTTCTTAAGACCTGTTAGCACCATGGCTCCTGGCTGGGAGGCTTGAGTATCACTATTCAGCCATTTCTGTCCTTAATGACATCCCAGGCTGGGCTAGGCATATAGTTACTCAGCTGCTGGGTTTCACTGCAGGAAGGGGGTCCATTTTAGGGGAGAGTGAATTGAGGCTCCGGTCTAATTTGTTGAATAGGTTGTAAACAGCTTTGGATATTTCAGGACAAAAGACTGCATTTAAAGGTAAGATGTTATTATAAAGAGTGGTAATAAGAATAATAACAGTGATTAGTGTTCTAATAAAATACAAACAAAGGAAATGAGTACACATATCTTTAATAGTCTGAGGTTAACACAACAAACCAAACAAAATAACGAAGTGAAACCAGCTTTTTATTACTTCTTTAGAGTTGACAATGTCTTGCCCACTGAAGATATTTGTCTTTGCAGGAGGCTATGTGAAAGCTGCCTTAATAATAAAAGAATCAAAAAAATAATAACCAAATAATACCTTTATTCCTTCAATACATTTAAATCTAACTTTAGCATTTAATGAAAGGAAAGAATAGTTTGGTTATACTGTGTAAACCAGCATGCTGTCAATTGCCAAGAAAAAAAAGTACTTCTAGCCAGTTCTTCCTCTCCTCATGGAGCACAAAGGGGTGGTGGTACGAGGTTAGGAAGGATTCTCTGGGCACGTGGATTGTAGCTGACCCTCTTCTCTTGCAAGTCCTTCTCTTTAATGTGAGATTTGGAAAACTTGGCTTGCCTTGGGTGACAGACAAGGAGCTAGAGAAGAGCTTCTAATTCCAGAGGTGGGTTCAGAAGGCAATGGAAGAAACCCAGGTGTTGATATTCCCTAAGGCAGAGACTACGCTGTGGAAGTGATCTCAAAAGATGATACAGATAAGCCGGTAATAACTATGCGTGTCTGCCATAAATTAAGGGGCTTTTCCAACTCACAAGTCTCCTTCCTATGACACAGAAGTATTTGAGTGCGTGTGTGTGTGTGTGTGTGTGTGTGTGTGTGTGTGTGTGTGTGTGGTTTCTTTTGTCCACATTACCACATATTCCAACGGACAATACCAACAGGAAATGCAGAGGGTGAGTGTCTGGAGATGACCCTGGCATTTGACCCAGCAAAGCTCCCGGAAGTAGGAACCTCTTCCAGGAAGGAGGGGGCTCGGAAACACCCCGCTGCTGTATTATTCTGTTTCTAAAGGGCTGTCCTTGAAACCTGTAAGGGCTTTCGTTTTCTCCTGGGAGAAAGAAGTAGTAATTAGACAAAGCAATTCTTGACTCATGGTTTAATATTGCTCCAGAAAGGAATTAGAAATTATCTTCTTCTTGGGGCGCCTGGGTGGCTCAGTCAGTTGAGTGTCAGACTCTTGGTTTCTGCTCAGGTCCTGATCTCAGGGTCCTGGGATCACTCTGTGTTGGGCTCCACGCTCAGTGCAAAGTCTGCTCGTCCCTTTCCCTCCCCCTCTGCTCCTCCCCCTGGCATGAGTGCATGTGCGCTCTCTCTCAAATAATAATTTTTTTAAAAAATTTTTTCTTCTCATACATGTATGGTTTGGCTCACAACTAAATGTGTATATAAGGTGATAAGGTGGATTTGCTGTGTTTATTGTAATGGGAGTTTTCCCTCTGCCTTAGATAGGTACTTCAGTTGACAGAAAGTTACAAGTTGAAGGGAATTCTCTATCAAAAGAACAGAGATAAGCATATCTATTATGTTGACAAATTCATTTATTCATGCAGCAAACACTTAACTGAATCCTTAATAATAGTTCAAAAATTAAATAGGTCTGCATAATTCTAAGCCATATCTTATTTGAACTCTGCTAAGATTATGTTACTGATCACTATGACATATGAAGTTGAGTTCTAGGAACAAAGTAAAAAATTTGTGGCCAGTATTTTTTGAGTAATTTCTCCTTTATGATCGCTGTTCTGTCCCTTGATGTATATTGTTTCATCCATCCTCATTTGGTAGTGGTGCCCATCCTTACCTCTGTTGTAGAGATGAAGGACTTGGGCTTAGAGAGGTTGTGTCTGTTGCTCAGGCTGCCAAAACTAAGAACCACAGATGGGTGGCTTAAACGACAGTTTGTTAGTTTCTCAAGTTCGGGAAGCTGAAAGTCTGAGATCGAGGTGTCAGCGGGGCTGGTTTCTTCTGAGGACTTTCTCCTTGGCTTGTAGATGGCCATCTTCTCTCTGTGTCAACACATCATCTTCCTTCTGTATGTGCCTGGGTCCAAATTTCCTCTTCTTAATAGGATGCTAGTCTCAGTGGATTAGGGTCTGCCCTAACGACCTCATTTTTGCTTTTGCCTCTTTAAAGACCCTATCTCCGGGGCCGCCTGGGTGGCTCAGTCGTTAAGCGTCTGCCTTCGGCTTTAGGTCATGATCCCAGGGTCCTGGGATCAAACCCCGCATCGGGCTCCCTGCTCAGCCAGGAGCCTGCTTCACCCTCTCCCGCTCCCCCTGCTTGTGTTCCCTCTCTAGCTGTCTCTGTTTCTGTGTCAAGTAAATAAATAAAATCTTTAAAAAGAGGGGAAAAAAATAAAGACCCTGTCTCCAGGTGTAGTCCCATTCTGAGGTACTGGTGGTTCAGGCATCAACATCTGAATTTGGGGTAGTTGGTGGGGAGTTCATAATTTAGCCCTTAACAGAGGTTAAACTAAGTTTCTCAAGATCACATAGAAAGCAAGTGGTTCAGCCGGGATGTGAATTTCCTCATGCCCTCTTTGTTAGCCTTAGGATGACTTCACATAATAGTGCTTCTCCTATTTCCCTAGTTTGTGTCCTTACTGATCACCTAGTATGCAGCAGACTGTGCTGAGGGTGCTGAGGCCAGAGCCATGAGCAAGATTCCCAGACTCCCTCTCGTTCTTTCATTCGTTCATTCATTCATTCGTCAGAGTAAGAGAGAGAGGACACAAGCAGGGGGGTTGGCAGGCAGACGGAGAAGCAGGCTCCCTGCTTAGCAAGGAACCCGATGTGGGACTCGATCCCAGGACCCTGGGATCATGACCTGAGCTGAAGGCAGACGCTTAACGACTGAGCCACCCAGGTGTCCGCCCTGCACCCCCCCCCCCCCCCCCCCCCCGCCACCCCGCCGCCAGACTCCTCTCTTGATGAAGCCTGCTGTGGTCAAGGAAGAGGCAGGTAACAAATGAAACACCAAACACACAAGGTAATTACACCAATGTAGTAAGTGTCATAAAGGAAATAAACAGGACAATGGGATAAAACCTAACTAGGTGGGATGAGGGAGTGGGAGGCTACTTTTGAGAGGAGGGTCCCACAGCATTCTCTGGGAAGCTAATCTTCAGAATGAGACCTGAAGCAGAGGGTGGAGATCTGTTTTTGTGTAAGTCACTTCCCAGAACTGCCCAACATAGGTGCTAGGACAGAGTCATGTCTCTGCAAAGCAGAGAAGATGTGAGCATTGGAGTGGAAAACACTGGGAGTCACTGTGTGGAAGAGTGGGAGGCAGCAGCCGTGGGCCCTCCTCTAAGCTTCTGCACCTCCTAGCTGTCTGACCTGGAAGGTCACTCTCCAGCTGAGCCTCAGCTTCTTCTGATGGGGAGCGGGGAATATCAGTCACACATGGCACACACCCTGCCTTGGCCCAGAGCTTGTCACAGTGCCCAAGAGAGGTAATACCCGTGAAAGCACTTTTGAGACTGAAAAATACTATGTAAATAAATGTGGTGCCACGGAGAAGTCCTGCAGCCATTGTCCTAACGTGTAGATCTACCTGTGTTATTTTTTTCTTCCAACTCGTACCGAAATGAAATCCCGACTCAAAGCCAATTACTGTATGAAGTGATTAAACTCATTGGCCACAGCAAAATATCCAAGAAGGTAAGTAGGGCATTGCCCTTCATTCATTAAACACTCAGAGTGAATTAGTTATTTTTTGTTTATAGAGAGACTTGCAGAGCTGAATGCATTCCCTCTGAGAACTGACCAGGCATGACCGGGAGTACCCTGCTTGGCCAGCACAGGGTCTGGCCGGGGCTCGATTTAGAGGAGGGTCCACAGAGCTGTGTGGGAGAAGTGGGAGGGGGTAAGTCTCTGTCACTTTCTGCTTTTCAGAGCTAAGACCCCCTGAGGCACATGGAAATATGCCTTGACAACCAGGACACTTTTACCATAATGGGGAAACTTCAGAACTTGGGAAAATAAGTTTCTGTTGTTTAAGCCACCCAGTTTGTGGTAATTTGTTACAGAGGCTCTAGCAAACTGATCCAATCTCCCCAAGCCTTATTTCTTCATCATAAAACAGGGATAATAACGGGCACCACTATTAAGTGAGGACTGTTGAGATAATATATAAAGGGGCATAACATAGGGACTGTAAGAGAGAAATTCTCAAAAATACTGGCTACAAATTTTCTACTTTCTTTCTAGAATGTAACTCCTTCATATGTCATAGCTGTCAGCATGATAATCTTGACAGAAATAGGAAATGGTTTAGAATCATGCACACCTATATAATTGTGAAGTAGCACCATGACCACCATTATTAAGCATTAAGTAAATGTCTCCTTGAGGGGAGACAGCAGCAGGTGCACAACCATCAGGCTCTGTCCGGCCTCCACGCCTCTATGCACGCTGTTCCTTTTGCTTGGAACGCTCTTTTCACAGGTCTTTGCGGGACTGGTTTCTTCCCACCACTTCCTTCCCATCTCAAATATGACTCATCAGAAAAGGCTTCTCTGACCACCTGGTTTACCTCCTTGAGCCAAATCACCTTCTACCAGCTCGCCCTCCTCTGTTGTCTTCACGTCACTTAGCACTCTAAATGTATCTCAAATATTATTCCTTTACTGTCTAGTATCTGTTTTATCCCATGACACATCAAACTCTGTGAGAGCAGGGACCCCAGTGTATTCATCATTCTCTCCCAGTGCTTGGATCAGAATAGTTGGTCAATAGTCACCGAATCAAGGAAGGGATGACGGCATGGGGGAAACTATTCGAGGTAAAGCTGAGGCCAGGGATTGATTCTGTGCACAGTAGAACATTACCTAAATTACATTCTGTCCTTGGGCTCCACGGGACACGGTGCCCTTGGGAGCAGAGGTAGTGAGGTATAGAAAAGACAGTAGATAACAGGAAATCAGGTAGGCCTGGGTTCACCACCCAGATTTGGCCTATTTGGGTACACTCCATTGAGGATGTCACTCAACCTCTACAAGCCTCACTCTCCCATAAAAGACTGGAAATACTACCTCAGTGCAGAATGGTTGAAAAGATTAAATGAAGCAATGTTTCCAAAGCATATGGCAAACAGAAGATCAGTAAATGGCATCAATTATTTTTAATAAAGAAACGTAAAGGGCAAGCCACTCGTCTTTTGACCTAGTAAAAGGAATTGAAGGGAAGTGTAAAAAAAAAACAAAACTAAACTAAAAGCCACTTTGACAGTTTAATGCAAAGAGCTAGTGGATCCTACGCCACCTGGGGAATAGAGATTAGATTTCTAATTGCCTGGCCCTGAGGATCCTCCTTTGTCCTACTGGCCTCCCTCAGACCACAGTGCAACTACACCTGAGGGCCACAGTGATTCTTTGATCAGCAGGAGCATTTTCATACTAATGAAAAATTCCTAATTTTAAGAAGAAAGTTATTGAAAGAGATGAATATTTAATTCCCTAATATTACTATCTGGAAAAGAGAGCTTTAAAAGAGCCCAAAGGTGTATGTCAGCAGCATCCGTCTCCTTTAGTCAAGCTGCCGTGACATCCTTCATCTGTAACTTAAGGGAGGGAGAGGACTCCATGCACCTGTGTTGATGGATGCTGATTTCAGCAGGCTCCCCCGGGGGTAGCACCGGCATGAAGGATGTGTCCAGGAAGTGTGCAGGTGTTCCTCCCGCTCTATTCATGTTTGCTAAGTGGTGACAAGTCATTTTCCCACGAGTGGCCGCCTCGTCCTTTCTCGGACTTCTGAATCATGAAAGGCTCGGGGCCATTTTCCCAGCAGGAGCAGTCGCCCAGGAAAGACTAGGTGCCTGAGCATCCTCTCCCTGTGGCCTCATCCTTTCTGAAACAGGCCCAAGAAAAAGACACCAGGAGGCACGTTGATGAGAGTAAATGGTGAAGAACAGCGGAATATGCATTAGAGCTGAGTGCACCCTACAAGAATAATTAATATAGTTGTTTAACTTCATTCTAGAACTAGCTCAGTCTTTGGCCTGCTTTGTCTAAAGAGAGAAGTCTGATTATT
Source organism: Callorhinus ursinus (assembly GCF_003265705.2). NCBI lineage: Eukaryota > Metazoa > Chordata > Mammalia > Carnivora > Otariidae > Callorhinus > Callorhinus ursinus. Next base: position 17,778,240 of record NW_027397085.1, on the reverse strand, counting down.
TGCTCTCTGAAAAGAGGTGACTGGACTTTTCTGAAGAGCTCTGGGTTCCCCATCTGGAGGAAACTTCCACTCTCTTTCTTACCCTCCACCCTCCTTCCCTCACATAGTAGGGATCCTTTGGAGTCTCACGAATGATGCTTTTCTCTTTCCGTAGAGCACTGAGTAAAAACAGAAGAAAAAAAAAAGTTGATTTTCCATCTTCCTCTGAAAGTAAAGAGATTGGAGACAAAAATATCTGGGTCCTACATCCAACATCTCAAGTCCTCCATCCTTCTGCCCAAGGATTACTTCCAAGAGAAAGTACTCATCTTCCAACTTGGGTCCAGTCTTTTGAGAGCAAATTTTAAAATACCACTTCCTTTCCTTAAACTGCTCACTCACTACCCAATGTCCTCCAAATGAAGGTCAAACACCAAAACTCCACTAAGAAGTCTCCTTCTAATCTAGGCCTGTGTGCTTCTTCTTACACCCCAACCACAAAACTGGCCATGTTTTCTGTTTTGGGCCCTTGCAGGTGCTGCTAACACTTAACACACTGATTCTGAATTGTGGAAATCTTCTGAGACACCATGTCCTAGACAGACTGCTTGGGAATCTCTGGGCTTTCCAGAGTGAAAGCTTTCTAGGTGACTTTAAAGTGTAGCCAGTATTCACGGCCACCAGCCCAGATTCTCAGCATTTGCTGCACATTAAAGTTCTCTGGGGAACTTTAAACTCCCAGTGCCTAGCCTACACTCAGACCCATTACATCAGAATCTGCATTCATGGGCCTCAGGTACCAGTTACTTTTTTTTTTTTTTTTTAAGCTCCCCAGGTATGTGCGGTTTTGAGAAGTACTAGCCTTGAGGGTTCTTTGCTACAATTTCTGGAGAACTTCCACTCATTCTCTAGGTCTTAGCCTAGATGGAACTTTCTGAGAAGCCTTCCCTGAATCAGATGCTCCTCCTCAATGTTCACAGAATGAAAGCCCTTGTGCAGTGACAACTCGGCAGGGCTCCCTGTGGATTCATCTGTGTCCCCATCATTCAGTGAGCCCCTCGAGGGTGAGGACCATGTAGAGCCCTCAACATCTAGGGCAGGACTTGTCACAGTAAACATGCAGCCCTGAGCAGCGTGTCCTCTGTGCTGGGAACTGTGTTAGTAACCCCAAAGGGTTTCTGTTCTCACAGAGTTTCCAGGGCATTCTCAAAATATCCCCATTTTCTCATCCTTTCTAAAGGCAAAATGTGGCAGCAATCTTCCAACTTACTTCTCTGCCCCAGAAGCCTAGTACAGATGCCCTTGAGATATAACATAGCCCTGCCTAGCTCCTAGTTCTACAGGGAAAGCCTCCAACAGAAGGATCTCCTATGAGAAATATTTCCAATTCTTTTTTTTATGGTAATCACCATACATTAATTACATCATTAGTTTTTGATGTAGAGTTCCATGATTCTTTGTTTGCGTGTAACACCCAGTGCTCCGTGCAGAACGTGCCCTCTTTAATACCCATCACCAGGCTAACCCATCCCCTACCCCCCCTCCCCTCCAGAACCCTCAGTTTGTTTCTCAGAGAGTCCATAGTCTCTCATGGTTCGTCTCCCCCTCCGATTTCCCCCCCTTCCTTCTTCCCCTCCTGCTATCTTCTTTTTTTTTCTTAACATATTATTTGTTTCAGAGGTGCTGTGATTCATCAGTCTTGCACACTTCACAGCGCTCACCATAGCACATACCCTCCCCACTGTCCATCACCCAGCCACCCCCTCCCTCCCACCCCCCACCAATTCTAAGAACACTGTTCTCATCCTGTTAGATCTCCAAATAAAATATCAAAAAGTGGGAACACCGGGTAGGAATAATACAGAAAGGCTCATTTTTAGCACAGATTCTGGACACACCCATTCCAGTTTAAATCATCAGTATGAACAGAAGCAGACTTCATCTAGAAGGTTCTAAATGCAACCTCAAAACAGCTGAATTAAGGAGACACGGTTGGAGTCGCTGATGCCACTGTACGTGAAAATGGAAAGATTGCCACAGCAAGAAGATACTGAGTTTGAGTCTAATAGGAATTGTCCATATGTTCTTACTTCTAATCCCTGCAACAAAAGGCTCATTTTCAGTCATTGTAGGACCGTACAGTGGGTCTTGATTCAAGTCCTAGCTTTGCCACTGGCTATGTCCGCTTGGGAAAGTTAATGATCTTCTCTGGACCGCAGTCTCCTCCTCTGTTAAATGTGGACAAAGAGGTTATCCATCTCCCAGGGTTGTTGTGATGATGAAATGCGATTGTGCAAGTAAAGTACAGAGCACAGTGTCTGGCCTGTAGTGATTTAACAGTAAATATCTGCTATTGTTATTACATTCTCCAGCCAAAAGTGGGACACCTAGGAATGAACTGCTTTCAGCACTAACTGAGCTAAGACACAGAGCAGGGATTTCACTGGAGACTGCGCCCTCACATCCATGGTGATGCATATTCAGATGGAGGCATCACAGAATCACAAGCTGGACAAGCTTTACCACCATTCTTCACTATTATTCAGTCCTAGATTTTTATCCTCGCCCTTTTAAAGGACTTCCCATGAATACCCAACCGCACTTTTCATTTCCTGCTTGCTTCATTGCTTTCCTTTTCCTTTCCTACTTATATCTGAACAGGTATGAAGAGCAAAACTCTGGAGATGTTTTGTCATTCTTAAACATTAGATCCAAGGACTTTCAGGTTCCAGCAGTTTCATTTCTTTTCTTTTTTCTTTCTTTCTTTCTTTAATTCAATTAATTAACATATAATGTATTACTGGTTTCAGAGGTAGTGGTCAGAGATTCATCAGCCTTTTTTTTTTAAGATTTTATTTATTTATTTGACAGAGAGAGAGATAGTGAGAGAGGGAACATAAGCAGAGGGAGTGGGAGAGGGAGAAGCAGGCTCCTGGCTAAGCAGGGAGCCCGATGTGGGGCTCGATCCCAGGACCCTGGGACCATGACCTGAACCGAAGGCAGACGCTTAACGACTGAGCCACCCAGGTGCCCCAGAGGTTCATCAGTCTTATTTGCTACCCAGTGCTCATTACCTCACGTGTCCTCCTTAATGTCCATCACCCAGTTCCCCCATCCCCCCCACCCCGCCCCTCCAGCAACCCTCAGTTCGTTTCCTATGATTACGAGTCCCTTATGGTTTGTCTCCCTCTCTGGTTTCGTCTTGTTTTATTTTTTTAATCACTATCCTCGTACCATCAGTATAGCTGAATTTCTCTCAGATTAGTATTTATGGAACTCCTTTTTAAGTAAATGGAAATGGATAACTAATCAAGGAATTATTATGAGTTTAATGAAGCTCTTCAGAGTAGAAAATATTAGGGTCTGTTAGGATTTTTAAATTAACTTCAGCTTCGTAAATAGGAAGTAATTTTCTATCACTGTAAATGGGCTCCTATTTAAGTTGGAAGTATTTGGTGAAAGATTATTTTGGAGAGAGAATTGGGTGGAATATGCGTTAGGAAAGGGGACAATGTGTTTTGAAGGGACCAGCAGTGTGTCTGTGTCAGGGGAGTGACTGCTAACTTTCTGTGTCAGGAAATCCCTATGAAAATGTATGAGTCCGTGGGAAATTGTTACATTACGAATTTCCTAAGGCCAAAAACTGTGGGTGGCAATAATAACTCAGGTCTAATAAAATCATAATTCTCCCAAAGGATCAGAAAACTGGACAACTACAATGTCATCTTTAATTTCTTCTTACGACTTCTTCCTTCTGTGTTGGCGAGATATTTGTGCTGCAAGTCATCTTGCCTCCTCTAAACAAAATCATCTCTCCAAATATCCACCATATGTGAGTAGTTCTCTACCCAGGCTGGCCTAGTTGGTACTCTGACAGTCCCTGCTGAGAACTCTGCTGCCTGAAATACAACATCCAGCCTGTGGTCCAAGTTCCCAGGAACAAGATGGTAGGGAAGAGGACCACGTGTTCAACAGCTTTTTCATGGAGCCTGCTACTTGCTTCAGTATTTGTAGATCTGGAACCAAGTGTGATGATTTTTACCCCAGCATCCATCACCAAACAACTCTTTCACCCTGGCCAGTCACCCCTACTAGGGGTGCATGTGCACTGGACCATTGAAAAGGCAAGCACTGGCCTGGTTCCAGAACAGACTGAAAACCTTGTTGACCACCACACAGATCTTTAGGCTTCTTTGTTTGCCACAGCTTTGGTGGAGGGACCAGTTCTAGCCATGCCAACGGAATATATAGTAGTGATGGTGAGAAGTCAAAGTTGTTTTCTCCATTGTTGGAGCAAGAACCCTCAAGTTTTCACGTTGTAGTCAAGCAATCTAACTTCACCATCATTGCCAACACAGCCGCCACCCTGGAGCATTCTGATGGAGCGTTGACTACTACTCTATGATAATAGTCGTGAGGCCATCCACAATGTCACAAAAATCTCATTCTTGGGATTCTCATCTGCAGAAATTCTCATTGCATTGACCACATTGCGTTCCCCTTCATTGCAACTCTTGAACTTAATAGGGCCCATAACAATGACCCAACTCAATTAGTTCAACCTTGCCCAGACCCACTGATCACATGAACACCTGTCACCTCTTCTGGGAAAGCCTATCATGAGAAGGTAGGGGGCTTGGGAAAACGCAGCCCTTGTCAGTTTAATACACGGCTCAGTGCCCTTTGTTGTATGATTATATGTTCTTGGATTTATCAACTAACGCCACTATAACCTCAGCCTAGTGTCCAGTTGGCAGACTGGTGTTCCACTGATTCCAGTTCAGATACGAATACTAGATTCTCAGATGGAAACCTTGCTGAACTATAATGAGGTGCTATATAATCAGTTACCCTGCTGTTTTAGTTGGGGCCTAATCTCTTCCAGATCTCAAATTTAACTTAATGTACTCAGGGGAACTTTGTTCATTAATAAGTGGAAGAAGGGTTAAAGGAAAGCAGAGTTTCTGAGGTATGTGAGAACATAGCTCTCGTAATGTTTGGACTCAATTGTGTGACACCAAAATTCACATGTTAAAGTCCTTAGACCCACTGCTCCTCAGAATGTGTCTTTATTTGGACATAGGGTCTTCAAAGAAGTATTTAGGCTTAAATGAAGTCAGACGGGTGGGCTCTAATTCAGTATGACTTGATATCCTTAGAAGAAGAGAGAGAGGGACACCAGGGATGCACACAGAAAAAAGGCCGAGAGAAGACACAGCCAGAAGGTGGCCATATGCAAGCCAATGAGAGAGACCCCAGAAGAAAACAAACCTGCTGGTACCTTGACCTTGGATTTCTAGCCTCTAAAATTATAAGGAAATAAATTTCTGCTGTTTAAGCCACCCAGTCTGTGGTATTTTGTTATGGCAGCCCTAGCAAGTTAACATATCTTGAGAAAAATTGTGATGAAGCTAAAACATGTTGCTGAGAGGGAAGAAGGAAGTGAAGGGTCATTTCATACTCTGTTTTTTGAGTTTTCCTTATATCTGTCCTGTGAAACAATTGTGACTCTTAACTGTCAAAAAAGTTCAATGTTTTTACAACATTTACCTTGCATTTTATTTTTTCTTTTTTAAGTTTATTTTTTATCAAAAATTTTTTAAAACAATTTTAATTCCAGTATAGTTAACATACAGTGTTATAGATGTTTTAGGTGTACAGTATAATCGTTCACAGTTACCCAGTGCCCATCATGATAGTGCACTCTTATTCCCCACTCCGAGGTTCACCCATCCCTCCCTCCCACCTCCCTCTGGTAACCGTCAGTTTGTTCTCTATAGTTAAGAGTCTCTGTTTCTGGGTTTCTCTCTTTTTTATTTTGCTCATTTGTTTCTTAAATTCCACATGTGAATGAAATCATATGGTATCTGTCTTTCTCTGACTTGTTTCACTTAGAATGATACTCTCTAGCTCCATCCATGTTGTTGCAAATGGTAAGATTTCATTCTCTTTTATGGCTGAATAGTATTCCATTGTATATATTTACCACATCTTCTTTATCCATTCATCAAGCAATGGACACTTAGGCTGTTTCCATATCATGGCTATTGTAAATAATGCTGCCATAAACATAGGAATGCATGGATCCCTTTGAACTTGTGTTTTTGTATTTTTAGGGTAAATACCCAGTAGTGTGATTACTGGATCATAGAATAATTCTATTTTTAACTTTTTGAGGAACTTCCATATGGTTTTTCACAGTGGCTGTGCCAGTTTGCATTCCCACCAACGATGCAAGAGGGTTCCTTTTTTTCCACATCCTCGCCAACACTTGTTTATTTTGCTTTTGATTTTCGCCATTCTGTCAGAATGTAGTTTTGGTTTGTATTTCCCTGATAACCAGTGATGTTGAGCATTGTTTCATGTGTCTGTTGGCCATGTGGACGTCTTCTTCAGAGAAATGTCTACTCATGTCTTCTGTCCATTTTTTATTTGGATTATTTTTTGGGTGTCATTTTATCAGTTCTTTAAATATTTTGGATACTAACCCTTTATCAGGCATGTCATTTGCAAATATCTTCTCCCATGCTGTAGGTTGCCTTTTCATTTGATTGATTGTTTCCTTTGCTGTGCAGCAGCTTTTTATTCTGATGTAGTCCCAATAGTTTATTTTTACTTTTGTTTTCCTTGCCTCAGGAGACATATCTAGAAAAATGTTGCTATGGTTAGTATCAAAGAAATTACTGCCCGTGCTCTCTTCTAGGATTTGTATGGTTTCAGGTCTCACATTTTGGTCTTTAATCCATTTTGAGTTTATTTTTGTGTATAGTGAAATAAAGTGGTCCATTTTTCATTCCTTTGCATGTAGCTGTCCGGTTTTCTGAACACCATTTGTTGAAGAAACTGTCTTTTTCCCATTGGATATTCATTCCTCCTGTATAGAATATTAATTGACCATATAACTGTGGGTTTATTTCTGGATTTTTTATTCTGTTCCATTCATCTATGTGTCTTTTTTTGTGCCAGTACCATACTGTTTTGATTACTACAGCTTTGTAATATAATTCGAACTCCGGAATGGTGATACCTCCATTTTTGTTTTTCTTTGTCAAGACTGCTTTGGCTATTTGGAGTCTCTTGTAGTTCCATACGAATTTTAGGATTGTTTGTTCTAGTTCTGTGAAAAATGCTATTGCTATTTTGATAGGGATTGCATTAAATGTGTAGATTGCTTTGGGTAGCATAAACGTTTTAACAATATTTCTTCTTTCAACCCATGAGCACGGAATGTCTTCTCATTTGTTTGTGTTGTCTTCAATTTCTTTCATCAGTGTTTTATAGTCTTCAGAGTACAGGTCTTTGACCTTTTTGGTTAAGTTTATTCCTAGATATTTTATTACTTTTGGTGCAGTTGTAACTTGGGTTGTTTTCTTAAAGTTATATGGGTTTTTTATTTTTTAATTTTTTTAATTTTTTAAATTTTTTTTATTTTAAGGAGTCTCCATTTGTCAAGGCCTTCTCTTTTACAAGAGCCTTTTCACTGTTTGTTTTTCATACATTTCAGGAACATAAGGAAGTGGGTCCTAATCAGATCAACCTAGGTTCTGATCTCCAACACTTACTAGTTCTTTGCCCCTGACCTCTGCGGCCTCTATGACTGTTGACAGCCTTTTCATGGTTCCACATAAGCCCCCGTAGAGGGGATTTAGGATGAAATCTTTAATTTGTTCATACCTCTCCCTGCTTTTCCATATATAATACTTTGTCAAGACTCAATCTCCATTTTAGGAGTACTTTCAAAATATTGTTTATAAACATGTATGATTGTATGTGAAAATTATAAAAGTAGAGAGTTACGAATCAGAACATGTGGGTCCATTTGCATATGTTCAGTTCTGTAAACTCTGGAAGATGGTGGTTTCACAAATATAAGCTGGGGACTGAGGTTTTGCTTAGAGAAAAGATTCACCTGTAGTAATCAATAAAAACCATCTGTCAAGGCATCAGACCTCATTCATGAAAGAATAAAATCTTCAAATAAACCACTGAAGAAAGGGAAGGATCTCCTTTGGGATACCATCTGGCATAATCCTCTACCTCCAGCTTGTCTGACTCCATGACCTTTGACACTCCTCACAACAGGGGCTCTGCCCAGACATCAAAAGGGCCCATGCTCTATTCTTCTTCTTCATTTTTATTTATTTATTTTTATTTGTAGTGTTTTTTTTTTGCATAATGGCTAAAGCAGAGAAGCTAGAAGAAATACACAATATTTTTGAAAGTTTAATATTTAAAATTTTTTAAAAATATTTATACAAAATATCTTTAAAAATTTCTCTTCCCTTTCTTCTTATTTATTCTCAGTCCATTATTGATCTTTATCTCACCAGGACAGGGGTCAATTACTAAGACAATCGTAAGAACCTTAATTTGACCATTTGTATTATAATCCAAAGATGCGTTGACTTTTTTTAAAGATTCCATTTTCTAGTCTATAAAATGAGAATAATAACAGTTGGGTAACATGGGGATTCCCTGTGACGGGGCACGTTCCCTAGCCCAGGGCCTGACATATGCTCAGTCTCACATGTGTTAGCTATGACCCTGGTTACTATTGGCCCCAGACCCCAAGGGCACTCCTCACAACCACATCGCACATCTTCCTTCGGGTGTGGCAATGCTGCTCTATGATTTCATCTTCAGCTTTCAGAGATTTTCTATCCCATTCCCCCAGCATTTCATTTATTTGTTCACAGCATCTTAGAATCCAAGTGGCGACTCCACTAAGGGAATTCTCCGCCTTGCTCTCTCGGGACTTTGATTTATGTACTTACGATTCACAGAAAAACCTCACTCTTGATTCCAGAGTTCTTTTGCTTTCTATCCTTCCTTGAATTGTACAATCCGTTTAGGAAAGTCTATATGCCGTGATAACATCTGTTTGACTTTTATGTAGTCCTCAAGGACACCACCTGAGTCACTCTGTGCAAACAGTTAGCCGTATTAGTCGCCACGGAGTGGGTTATCTGTTCCACATCAGAGCTCCGAGTATCACTTCTAGAATGAGTTTCAAATGCTGCTGACATCCTTTCATCCCAGGCCTTAGACATCACAGCTCGAGGTTGACCCACCTTGCTAATCTTAAATTCCCCTCTTTACTGTCTCTACTCTAGGCAGATTTTATTTTGTTGTTTGTTTGTTTGTTTGTTTGTTTTAAAGAGTGGGCCTTCTCTTAGCGGCTTTATTTTCCTATTCCAGCTTCTCTCTTCCATTCTTCCTGCAACCTTGACCTCTCCTGTGGTTGCACCGTTTTGCCCACATCATCCACTGTAGTCAAGCACGTGCAAACAATACAACTTTCTGTGAAGATGAAAATACACATGTGTACATATATCTGTGTGTGTATGCGGGTATACTTTTCAATATGACAGTCACTAACCACCTGTGGCTATTGATGAGTGGAAACGTGGCTAGTGAAACCAAAGGAGTGTATTTTTAATTGTAGTCAGTTTAATAAGTTGTTTAACAACCATATGTGGCTAGTGGCTTTTGTATTGGACGACAGAGCTCTGCTATGTAAGCAATTACTGCAGGATATGACTGGATCCAGTAAGGAACTCCCATAGGTCTATGTGATCCAGGTGCCTTTGGTCAGATGGAGAACTATAATTTCGTCCCTTGGAGGAGAGAGTTAAAAAGGAGCAAACTTTTCCTCTTAGGTCTCTCTTCTTTTATTTCCTCATTAGGCTAATTAACAGCTGTTAGAGTGTTCTTCTTGGAACCTAGATGCATGCAGGGTCTGAGATATTCACAACTGTCTCAAATGACAGTTACCGTCCACATTTTTTAGATAAGGCCAGAAAAATGCAGTAACTTGCTTGACACTGCAAAGTTAATAAGCCATGGGCTTTGGATTTAAATTAAGACGTGCCCTAAAGAAATCCTTTCTTCTCCCTGTCACCACTTTCCAACCTTTGACACGCATTCAACTGCAAGATTATTTGTCATCACTGCATATTAAAAACACTGCCTGCTAATGAACAATCCTGCTTTTTGGTGTGATTATATATGATTCCTTTCACAGCTTTTCCTCTGCTCCATATTTTTCTTTTCTAGATGTGTTTCCCTTCTTATATTTTTCCCATAAAAGGCTACTTTGTACTCCATTCTCTTGGTTTTATTGCCCCGTACCCCTGGCCTGCTGACATTGTTAAACTGCTGTGAGTCATAGTGCGTTTCCTTTCCATGTTTCCTATATGACTAAGCAGTGCACACCTGAGCTTCCAATGCAGCCCCACAGATTCCTGGCTCAGTTTCCCGAGTCCATATTTATTCTTGAACACTGACAATTCCAATTTGCTTTATAGGCCCTTCCTGAAACCACTACCTCCTTAAGGAGTTAAGATGGTCTTTCGAAAGGCCAGCTCTTTTTTTTTTTTCTTCCTCTTTTTGCCATCTATTTGCAAGAGGCTTCTAAAAAAATCCAGTGGATACACACACCCAGCTTATCCTCCCAATTCACCGATGTGTTACTGTCTCCCAGTTCACTAGTGAAGAAAGCCAGGCCCAAAATGATTTATTTGATTTGCAGCAAACATATCAGGAAATCAGAAAGGAGTCCAAAAATAGAAGCTTGTTCAAGGTGCAGCCTAAAATTAAGGCACAATTCCCAAAAGTAGTGGTAGAGGGTCACCCTTTTGTAACAAAATCGAGGGTATTTATTTCCAAGCAGTTCTAGGAAAAATAAAAACGGGCAGAAACTACAGATACTATTTCGGACCACACACGCAGGCTGCTTCTCCCACTGACCTGCCTTGGGAAATTTCTCATCTCCTTCAGCACACACTGCTCTGAGGAAGGGTTAGCAACAGTGGTGGGACTCCTTTTTCTTAAGTGTGGCTCGATTTCTGAAAATACCCTGCCATCAACATAAAAGCAGTATCTTTATGCATGGGTCAGCCTGGGGTTCTAGCAAAACAAGCAGTACGTAATGGTAACTGTGTGCCGTAAAGGGGACTGGGAAAGTTTTGAATTCAGCCCGTTACTGCAGGGACGTCTCTGTTGGTACTTATTTTCAGACACCTCATTCTTGGTAAGACCTGAGTTATCTTCCTGAGTCAAAGAGTACTTTAGTGTACAGGAAGTCAACAGCATTGTTTTTTAAGCTTTCTTCGTTGTTTGCATAAAGCGAAGTTCCGTTGTGCTATGTATTTTAAATGGAACTTCCTCTTACATCTTCACTGGATTTAAATGAAGTGGAGTCTCTACTCTCCAATTTCACTGGATTTAAATGAAGTGGATTCCCTATTCTCTTCCATGATCAACAGTAGCTATCACAGCATGGGAAAACACAGTCCGTTGTTTAAAAGCGACAAAAGCAATGTGATATCAATGTAGATCCAAGAATTTTTCTCAGCATAACACATCACTACTCATGAGGAAAACCTAGAAAGACACGAAAGGGCATTGGTATGTCCAGCATTAATAGCCAGGTCAGTGATGGGAACAGCATGTGAAGGCTTTTTAAAGTATTGTGAAGAAAGATTTGAACAAAGAGGGGTGCCTGGCTGGCTCAGTCAGTAGAACATGCAACTCTTGACCCTGGGATTACAAATTCAAGTTCTGTGTTGGGCATAGAGTTTACTTAAAAAAAAAAAAAAAAAAGATGTGAATAAAGATATTAGTTTCCCAGGGCTGTCACAAAAAACTGCTATACACTGAGTTTCTTAAAATAACAGAAATGTATTCCCTCGTAGTGCTGGAGGCCAGAAGTCTGAAATCAAGGTGTGAGTGGTTCTATGGGGCGAGTCTCTTGTCTGCTCTGCCTAGCTTCTGGTGGTTAAGAGCCATCCTTGGCATTCCTTGGCATGTAAATACCTCACACCGATCTCTCTGTCTCACTACAATCTCAAATGTCATGCCAATTCATAGTGACAATCTTCCCGTGGCTCTTTAAGAACACATCATTTAGATCTAGGCCCCACTCTAATGTACTATGGCCTCATCATAGTTGAACTAATTACATCTGAAGAGACCTTTTTTCCAAATAAGGTCCTGTTCTGAAGTTGCAGGTAGACACGAATTTTTGAGCACGCTGTTTGATCAGCACAACCCCTTTAAGAATGATCACTATTCCCTTATCTCAGCTCTATGTTAGAGATGCAAGGCATGGTGAAGGGTCATTGGATTGGGAATCTGGAGGCCTGGTCGGTGCTGCAAACTTGCTCTGACCTTGGACTTGCCTGCAATTCAGTCAAGGTTCGGAGCTTTATAGCAGTATCCACGTTTCCCTCAGAGTCTGAAATGTCGCTTGACTGACATTTTAGTGTCTCCCTAATAAGTAACAACTTCCTAAGCATTAAAAATAATTCCCTTTGATGGCCACACTTATCAGATCACATAGGTTCTACTGTGTTTTAAAAGAAAACTCTCCCTCTGTCTTTTATAGGGACCCTTAATGTATACTTACACCCTAACGCAGGCTCTTGAGGAACTATAGATAGTTAAGTTCATCTGCCCTTGTATTTTCCCCTCTTCTTTTTTTTTTTTTCTTCTCTTTTTCACCTGCCTGATTTTTATTTCTTCATCTTTTTGGAGCTTTCCCACAAAAGAATGAGCTAAAGAAGGAAAAGTGGATTCTAGTCTTCTGACTATATTGCTATTTTTCTATTATTTGACAAAGGTATGGTCCTAAGGAATGATTTTTAGCTCTCTCTATTTTTTTTTTGTCCCATTGCCACAGAAAACCAAATTAGTCTTTTAAATTGACATGACATAGAATGGAAAATTCAACTTTGTGAAGGCTGAGTTTAGAATAATAAAAATAAAATTTTTTTTTCTTCATGATAGTTTGGTTTTTCCAATTCCCTTAAGCCTAATATCTATTTCTGTGAATAGAGTAGAAAAAGTGAAAATACACCAGGTAATAATATAACTTTTATTAGTTTTTCTAGCCTGGTGTAGTCATGTTCCAGAGGCTCACTTGTGCTTGACCCACAAGTCACCTTCTCTCAGGTGTCCTTACATTGACACTACTGAGTGCTCCTTAGAGAAGAATACTCTCCAAGTCTCAGAAAAAGGCATTTGGAAATGGGCTTTAAGTTTCTTCCCTAGTAGGGAAGTAGTAGACTATCTGCACATCCTCATTTAAAACAAAACAAAAGCAAACCATGGTATAGTCTGAGGATGTTGAGTTCATACTTATTCTTTCAAAGTCAGTGAAAAGAATGAAAACCAGTAAGCAAGATTTGAAATGGAACTCTCCATTATACTGGCCAGGAAAGGAATCCTAGGTAAGCAAGACTTGAATTCTAAGAAAACAGGCTTAATGTTTTTTTGAGCTTGAAAAAGAAGGTGTTGGGTAGGAAGGGGAAAATAGGGAAACTGATCCCTAAAGAGTTGCTGACCACCCAGAAGGCACAGAGAGAAACTACCAAGGGCCCACATAGTCACTGCCAGTCTTGACCCAGCCTTAAAGACTTAGAGCCAGTTGATGTCAGTTGAAAGCTCAAAATAAAATTGACTTAGCTATTTGGGATTTGTCATTTAATCTGACAGTCAGCCTTTTACTTTCTAGATAGCTGAAAAACAGCCAACAAATTTGCTTTGTATTAGAATAGAGTCTAGAAGTAAACAGAGTATACATATGTGTGTGTGTATATATATGTGTGTGTATATATATCTACATATTTATCCTTACCTTTATATTTACATTTATATGTATATGTTTTTTTTTCCCTAAGTAGGGGCATGGAGACACTACCTAGACTAGAGCTTTCTAAGAGGGAATCTTAACCAAGTAAATTAATTTTTTAATGGTTTTAGGTTTACAGTTTTCAGTAGTTTTTAATATTTGTAATACTACCTTCCAGGAAGGGCAGGTTGATTGAAGTCATTTATAATTAAGTCTTACCCTCTGTTACAGGTTTAGAAGTTCTGTTTTTCTTTCTCCCCCGTCTCTAAAAAATTGCAGTTGAGGTACCATTGCAACACTGATAAAACTGAGACTAAGGATTTACATCTTACGTAGTTAATTTCATGGTTATTTACTAATTCACCGGTGTCCCTGAGAATAACAAGTTCTAATTTTCCTCCTGTGCTTTTTCCTTCCTTGCTCCAAATACCTTCATAAGAGATGGAGCCCATTGTGCAAAATACACAATAACATCATCAAGAGGCACAGAGAGGCTGGGAAGGGCTTTTCTACCAACTTGGATGTGGAAGTGGCTGTTCTGTTCAAGTATTATAATTCAAAAGTTGCCACAAAACCACAAGGAAGGGGAATTGGCCAAGGTAAATTTCAACTAAGTTCATATCAGAAAGTATTTCCTTCAGGCGAAAGTTTCCCCAGAGGAGCTAAAAAAAAAAAAAAAAAAAAAATCCATTGACAGAAACTTTTGAAAGAAACAGAGGGGCCAAAATATAAAAGCAGCCTATCTTATCCTCACAAGAGAATTGGCAATACAGATACCTTTAATAACCCTAGCTTATATGGATGATAAAAAAAAAAAAAGCAAAGCTGATGAAATATTTATTTAGTTATTCTAAATGGCCTTGTGTGGTGCTTAAAATAGAATTAACATAAAAAAATACTTTCTCCTCTTTGTGCTGCAGAATTACACCACAGATCTTCTTTCCTCCCACACATGTTGATGATCTGGCACCTTCTCCTTGGATCTAAGGGATCTTAAGCAATAAATTGCTTTAGTCACTGTTAGTGAAACTTCTTCTGTTTGTTCCTTTTAAAATTTTACTACCCTAAGAATGGACTTGGACATTAGCTATCAAGTTTCCTTCAAGATAAAGTGGCAGTTAGTAAATAATGGCTTAAATAATTCTCAACACTGGGTGGCATAAAGCCATGATAAAACTCTTCCTAGTACGTGTAACGTTGCGTTAATCAGAGTTTATCTAGAGACACAGACAATTGTATAGAATGCTGAAGCTCACTGGGGTTTGAAAAAGCTAGTTAAAAATGTTGAGAAATACTCTAAATCAGTATTTGTAAACCTCAGCCCTATAGAAATGTTGGACTTTGTAATTCTTTGTTGGGGGAAGGGACCTGGCCTGTGCATTGTAGAATGTTGAGCGGCATCCCTGACCTTTACTGACTAGATGCCATGGCCTCTCCCCTGCCCCAAGTTGGGACAACCAAAAATGTCTCCACACATTGCCAAATGTCCCCGCAGGGACAAAAATCACCTCCCGTTCAGAACCATTGCTTTAAATCATGGCAGAAGGACAAAATAATTCACCCTGACATCCCATTTTTCTTTCGCTCTTAAATTTATTCACAGGAGCCTCTGAACACTGCATTTTTTCCCTTTAATCTGTGAACATGTGACAAATCTTTGAATAATTGTGTTTTTACTGTCTTTATTCGGGGGATGAATCTGGTAGATTCCCTCCCCACCTGGTCCATTGACCATCTCAAGGTGCCCAGTTCTACTCCCTATTTGTAGGGGGAGAAAAAGCCCTCTTCCAATCAGGGAGCCCTTCCTTCTGTACTCTCCTCCTCCTTGGTGCTGTGACCCATGGGCTACTGCCTTCGGGGCTGGAGGTCTTCCTAAGAGCGTGGACTTGAAACATGCCAATACCTGGGGTTCACCCCACAACAATAAATTCAAAATATCTATGGGTGAATCTTGGGCACTGATGTTTTTAAAAGCTCCAAGATAATTCTTATTTGTAGCCAAAGCAGCAAACCACCATTCTCAACTGTTTAAGCCAAAAAAAAAAGAGAGAGAGAGCATGGACTTGACCCAAAGCTAGGATTTTCGTGTCCTGCAGCATCACAGCTGGAAGGGCAACAGTGACTGCTTCGAAGGGATGTTCCAGAAGTATCTCAGACTAAACTTGGGGGCACTGAGGAGTTGCTGGGAGAGATTTAAAGACTCCCACTACGTGGGCCCCCTGAACTCAAACAAGACAATAGGACTCACTGTTTACTGACTAAAGGAGAAACATTTTTGATTCTTTTCCAGACATAAACTTGGGTTGTAGTTCTGAGCATCCCATAAGTTAGGCAAGCCAACTGTAATAAAATATATTTCAAAAACAAATTTGAAGTCTTTTTTTTTTTTTCTTTTTCCCTGAACAGTCTTTTCATCACTCCCCAACTTACTAGAAGCCTGCTGGGAATGTTTTTCATTGGCTTTGAATAGATAATGGGTAAAGAAAAGTAAACTGGGTCTCCTCCCTCTTGTTCATCTTGCCATTTCTCTCCTCTGTTTACATCTGAAGCCTCAAGGTACAAAGACTAAATCGTTATTTGCATTATTAAACATGAGTAAAGTGCTTGCCGTCTTCTTTATTGAGCTAGCTTGTCTAGTCCCTATTGCGGCTTTGACTCTGTAGACCACATCTAATGCTATTGTAGAGCATGGACTATGACAAAGCACCACAAAATGGTAACAGCTTATAGTAATAATAACATAGGTAGCGTTTATTGTATGTTTGTTGCTAAAGGCATTATTTTTTTTTATTTTTTTTCCTTTTGTTACATATAGTCCTCACTGCCACCCTGTAAATTAGGTCCTATCGTTCTACTTTTGCAATAAGAAAACAGGCTTAGAAAGGACAAGGTCACATTTTTTTAGGTGTTGGAGTAAGAATTCAGACTCAGTTGTTACTAACCTCAAAGCCTTTGTTCATAGTTAAACAGACAGAAAGACAGACTAACCATGATGCTACAGGATGCCACTCCCAGGAATTCCCAGAAGATAATGCCTTGACACGAAAGTAGAGTCTCAAAGGCAGGACCCTCTTTCTTTATTTAAGGAGGTATTTATCATAATGTGATGGAATGAATATTTGCTGAATATCTTGCTCGGTTGAAGAAGCAGATTCATGAGTCTTACTCCAGACCTGATGATTCGTAGTTTCTGGAATGGGTGGTAAGCAGGCCCAGGTATCTGCCTTTAAAAAAAAAAACTGCAATTATTTGTATGCCCAGAGAAGTTTTTGAACAACTGACCTATGTTGTCAGCAGAAATTTACTCACTGGGTTGAGTATCTCTGGTTTTTCCTTGCAGACCCTCCCTGCCCCGGGAGGGAGGATGCATGGGTTCCTTCCACAGCCTTCCTCGCCCTCTGGTTTCCAGGGGGCTTCACGTAAGGGAGTGGTGGTAAAGGTATTAACAAGAGACCAGGGGAGGAAGAAAAGGTAGGAAAAGGTCTTCAGTCCTCAGATTTTCCTCCTTTTCAATCATTGTGGACTGGCTACTTTGAGCTCCCAAAGGCACCTGTGAGGCAGCCCTCTTCACCGAAGGACATCTCCATGCCAAGAACCACACTCTCCTCTCATCTATTTGGGTGACAAATGCTCAGGGTAGAAATGTCCCTTCCTGTTGCTAGCTCTGTTGGTTTCTTGAGGGTCTCTCCACATCTCTGTCAATATTCCTTTTCTTAAATTCTCTGCACTGAAGGGTATCTTCCAGTTCCTGGTAGAACCCTGATTGACACCCTGACAAACATGATTCAAAGAGCTATAACTTCTCTATTTCTTCTGTGCTATTTTTTATACATGACACTTGTTAGGGAGCTGATAGCCCTAAGTTGCCTCATCTCTTAAGGGAATAGTATATCTACCTTTCCAGCTGTTGTAAGGGTTAAATGAGATAAATATGTATAAGGTACTTATTGTGTGTCTATTATAGACTTGGAGTTACTGTTACTTCCTGAACGCTATTTACAGCAAACTGCCTCTGTGTTATTGTTAACATAACTTGATTGGCCTTCAAGGTATAGCTTACGCTCTTTAGGCCCTCCTTGATCCTTGGCCCCCTCCCATCTCCAGCAATCTACCATATCGTCTCATCAGAGGATTCTTTGTTCGTTCTGTCTTTCTTGGTTTGCTCAATCTTACTGGTACCTACAGTATTCACTGCAAGTGCTACCCTGTCAACTTGCATGGTGCCCAAGCCTCACCCTTTCTGTCTTTTCTGAGCACCGGACCTTCCCATTAATGCCAGATTGACCCTCTTTTCTCTACTGTCCAATTTTCAGGCATCTCCAGATTTAGTCCTCAGAACTTAACTAAGCTAACCTTCGGTTTCATGGGAGCCTGCTGTTTTTCAGCTCCTATAGGTAATCCAATCCCTTCTTCTTTAACCCTTATCATGCTTCAAAACAATAATCCCTGACCATCTAGAGCTTGAAAATGCCCATCCTAGAGTAGCACTCTGTATCTACCCTCAGGTCATTGTACCTGGTCAAGTATTCATGTGCCGCTGGTAGAAGCGCCCTTCTCAGCCTCGCAACAGCATAAAATTCATTCTTTAATTTAGAAAAAAAGTGAACCGGGGAGATTGAACATCTGTTCCCTTGAGCACCAAACACATGCCAGGCACTCTCCTAGGCACTGAAGATCATTGTTCCTGCCCACGCTATGTGCAAGAGTATGCCTGTACTCTTGAGATAAGTAAAGAGATAAGTCAGTCTCTTTACTCAAACTTCTTTGATAATCCTGAAGAATTTGTGAATTTTTGAAGAAGGCACTTGGACTTGTGGAGAAGGAGTGAGCCCTTATATTCCAATGGAATCACTACACAGGTAACTCTACATGCTTAGAGCCAATGAACTATAAAGTTTTACATTGGGTACAGTTGATACCTGCCTAAACCATTCTAGTCTATCCCAAGTCCCACGTTTTAGTTGGATGCTATCTGCCCTGGAATACCTGCTTCCCGCCTCAGGGTTCTGATTTCCTCAATCTCCCGCTTTGATTATGCCTTTGTTTACATGTAGTCTTGAAGTGTGCAAGTATTGGCCAGTTAGTAATGACATAAGGCTTCCTACAGCATTTTCTGGAAATGATGAATCTAGATTTTTTGGATTTGTCCATTAGATGCTCCAAGGCTTTAATATTGTACTCTATGGCCATTGTATTTTCTGTGGAAGATCAGTGTCATCCCATAGTCACTGTATTATTTGCTTTTTGGTCTATGCCCTGTGCCTCCAGAAAGAGGGTTTAAAACTTTGGGTATTGACTGAGTCTCCATTTGTGAGATTTGAGCATCATCCTAGAGTACGCCAAGCACCCATAGCTTAAGATGCAAGCATTTAATCCATTCGCGGCCTCTGCACTGGGGATTACCCACACATGCTTTTTACACAGAAGAGAATAACTTGTCCAAAATGTCCCAAATTAGACCTGTGTTGAGAATCGCTAAAACTGTATATTTTGTGTATGATTTTTCATATGAAGAAACTGAGGTCTGAAAGTTTAAGATATTCTCCCAAGGCTCTAATAATCCAAATGCTTTTTACATTTTTTTTCTTTGGAAAGTGTTCTATAGCTTTTTGCGGATGTGGTAAAACAGCTATTTATCTTTTTAATTGTCTTTATTTAGCCTATTTTTCAAAATATATCCCCCAGATGCACATGAAGGGATGGGATGGGTGAAAACCAAAACTTCTCTGAGATAGAGGAAAATAAACCTAGGATTAAAAAAATATTAATAATCCACATCATACAATCCACAAATGAGATAAACCATGTGTGGGAAACTCACTACTAGAAATACCAAGCAAGGTCAGAGGGTTAAGGAAACAATACATCCAGCTGAGAAACATAGATCTAGGAATCTATATCTGTAGAGTTTTAATAAACTCCAATCTGACTAAACTTCTGGTATCTGCATAAACTCTGCAGATCTGTTTAGATATTAACAAGATGTAGTAAAATACTAGTAGCTAATGAGTAAATTTACTTCCCAGTAGCTGTTCTAAGTTGTAGATTTTATATTTTTATTTATGTTTTTATAAATATTTTATATATTTAGGAAGGCAGAATACTCCCTCATTCTCAGGGAAAAGCAGAGGGTTAAGACTGATTACTTTTTTGAACCATGGAATAAAAACTGCATGCGAACCATCTATTTCCAGATTCCCAAAAGATGTTATCTTTCACTTTAGATGGAGACCTGAATGCTATCACCAAGGCATCTTCAAATATTTGAACGCAATCTGTGCCTGCCTTTTCTGATTGCATCTGACGCCAAACCCAGGTTAAACTACAACCATAAAGAACTGGGACAATGTGCTCCAAATTGAATTTATTGTCTGTACTCCCTAGTGAAAACCTACTTAGTTGTCTTCCTAAATCACAATAATGTTCCTTCCTCTCACTTGTCTGAGTCTCACTGTTGGGCTGCAGAGGTAGGATCCCAGTCTCCATCTCCTCTACTATGTGACCATGCTTCCTGAGCACAAGTGATTGTTCCAGAAGTGGACATTGGACCCAAACTGGGCAAGCCAGAGTCCCTTCTAAATTAATTTGGAATTCATATCCAGAGACTTGTCTCTCTGCATATATCTGTAATATGTCAACTTATGCTTTCTGCTACCTCTACCAGAGAATCAAAATATCTGTACTAGTATAGTAACGAACTAAGTGGTCCTCCAAAAAGCATGGTCACAGTGTGGTCCCATCTACAACACTGCTCACCTCCCACCCAAATGTGGTATCTGCCCATAAAAACAAATATAATCATGTCATTCCACTGCTGAAAATCTTGAATAGACGTTATACAGTCTGGCTTACATGTCTTCATAATCTCCTTTCCACATATCTTTTAAGCCCCAGCCATCTTCTTTCCCCTGTCAGAGTCTATGACCCACAGACACAATTTCACAGTCCAGTCAGGCTGAACATCTATTCTCCAACTCACTGAGTGGTTCCTAACTATTTGACTTTATGTACTTTCTTTTCCCTCTGCCTAAAATATCCTTTCCCCTGTTGACATTTTGACAAATTGTTATTCATCCTTCATGTCCCATCTCAAATATCATCTCTCCCTGAAGTCTTCCATGTCTTTGGTTCACTTCTCAACAGTGATTCAACTCCTGTGGAAAACCTCTGCCAAATCCTGATAAACAAGCTGGTGGGTCGTCTTTCTATCTGTACCTGCACTTTGTTTACATCTGTTTTGCACAGCATTATTACTATCTAACTAGTTTCCTAGGTCCATGCCTGTCTTTCCTTTGAGACTGACAGTTCCTGGAAGACTGTAACTATGTCTTATATCCCAAAGCGAGTATAGAGCCTGGTGCTTCATACCTGGTGGGCACTCATTAAATTATGCTGAACGTGTACATGCATATCTTGTGTGTCTCTTGAGCACAAATAGAGCAAGAGGTAAAAATAACATGGAAAATATTTTCAAAAGATTCTTATAAAAGGAAACTTAAGAGATAAAATGTTTGTATTTGTCAGCAAAAGGGATTCAGCCCACAAACAGGAGTTACATTGGTTCTCCTGTGAGCTCGTTGAGTTCAAGGACTGTGTCTATTCACCTTTATATTTCCACAAAAATGACCACTTTAGCACATATATCTGGGCACTGAAAAAAATGTTCATAGGGTGAATCAGTGCTCTTACAGCTGTGATATTTCATGACTTTAGGTATCCTAATCAAGAGTGTGTGAAAAAAAATTTTATGACTCAAATATATAATCTTAATTAGAGTGTTTATTTCTACACATTAAAATGGTTAGTTGAAAATACCCTTGGATTCAGAGATGACTATTTTCCCTTAATATTAACTGTGTTTTCAAACTTTATTTCATCACAGTTTTATGCACACACTGACCATTTTAACTTTTTCGTCTTATTTAGCCTTTTTTTTCCCCTTTTTAAATAGTTTTTGGTTGACCTCACTAAAATAGATGCATGTATAAGGAAATGATAAAGTATCGAGGAAGAGGAATTAAATAAAAAAATACCTTTCTAGTTAATAGAGATATTCAAATGGTATTAGAAGTGTGAGAGTCTGCTGATTATGAAGGATGAACTTCCATGCAGACATGACTGGCAGGCTTGAGAAGTTAGACCGACTTCAGAAATGGTCTGTTCGGAGTGTTTTGGATGAAGGCAATAGTGAATTTGTGGATAAAGACAATTTGTTGGTGTAGTTTCACACAGCCATGATATCATCTCCAGGTGAATTTTGACTATTCGGTGTTCCATTATTTACAGAAACTGTGTCCTGTTTAGAAAAGGCAGGGGACACGGAATTAGGGATTTTCAGCTAGTCCTATCCTTGTCACTGTCAATAGCTTGATACCGTAGAAGTCATCCTACTGTTTATCCTCGCAATTTTTTTGCTTCCTGTCTATCACCTAATTTCTCTAACTGGCTATTTTATTGAAAAATTGCAATCATAGAAGTTAAGGAATTATGTATTAGTGACATTAATTCTTTAGCTGGCCTCTAACTAGCCCTCAATAAAACAAATGCTTGAATTAAAATAACTCTTCCTCATGTCTTTTCAGTATTTAAGAAGTGTATGAGAACAGGACCAGCTGTTTCTCTTGAGCAGCAATGTTTAAAACAAGCAGAAAATATGAAAAAAAAAAAGAAAGAAAATACCTCGCTGCAGGCTTCAGAAAGGTCAACTTTAAATATAGGTAGTCACACAACAAGCTAGTCCACTTGAGGTTTGTTTGACTGGTTAAGAAACTTCCTAAGAAAGTGGGAATAAAATGGAATAAAGGCCACTACTAACAATTTGGAAATAGTCAAATTTGCTATGGAATTTTTTAGTTTTATCCCATCTGAATTAATTTTACCTTTAGTTGGAATTTGAGCAGCATCTTTACTGCTCTTTACACATTATAGACGACTTTATGAAAAAAATGTAAAATACCTTCTTCTTTCTTTCTACCCTCAAATATGGATAAATCCCTAGCAGGTGCGTCTACACACTTCTGTTCACACTGGATATGTTTGTTGAGTACAATTAGCATTTCTTTAGCATACTTTGCTTAGTGATGTATTGAATTAATTAAGACTCATTTGGGATTTTTTTTTCCTACAAAATGTCATTCTTTTCGGTCATTAGAGGCACCGCTGTGCCATTTCAACAGTCCTACATTAAAATACAAAATCTGAAGGGGTAGTATTTGCACTCGGGAACTATGTGAATACGTGCCAGTAGTCTTAGACTGTAAGAAAGTACACTCGGCCCTTCAGCAACACAGGGGTTAGGGGTGCTGACCCCCGTGTAGTCAAAAATCCATGTGTAACTTTTGACTCCCTGAAAATTTAACCTACTAAGAGCCTACTCTTGACCAGAAGCCTTACTGATAAGATAGTTGGTTAACACATTTTATATATGATATATATTATATGCTGTATTCTTATAATAAAGTAAGCTTACAGTAGAAAAGGTTAAGAAAATCATCCAGGAATATAAAACACATTTACAGTACGAACTGTATTTATATTTAAAAAAAGCTCTATGTATAAGTGAACCTGTGAATTTCAAACCCTTGTTGTTCAAGCGTCAACTGTAAAATATATGGAAATTATATAACCTGTCTAAACCATGAAACTCAAGTTAAAAAAAATAGGCCAAATATTCTTTATTGTTAAAAAAATTGTATTTTTATAACCTCTTTACTAGGTCTTACTATAAAATTCCACTTAAAGCTTTCGGTAAAATATAGCACTTCAAGGATATTTCCACTTAAATATTGATCAAAAAGCATAAAAGGAGATACTGTCTTAAAAGAAATATATGCCATTTCTTTCTTATACCAATGACCCCCTAGCTGCCTCAGGAATAACCCTCAAGTTTGGTGTCTGAACTTCCAGGAGTTTGGACTGATTTCACCAGTTAATTAACCTCATGCACTTCCAGGAATCTAACCAAGTTGACCTTCAGGTTACACCTAAGTGCTTCTTCCCTCAGACTTCCCAGATCACAGGTGATCAAGTGACTCATTAACAGAAAACCAACTTTAAATACCCATGCATCACACAAACTCCTTAACAGTGATGAGCCACTCATACCCAATAAATAAGTCATTAATAGTGAATCCAAATAGCCCATTCCCCCACGATGGCATTATAAACTCTGTCAGTGCTTGGGAATATCAAAGTGTTTTCCTACATGCTCACTACACTTTATAATTAAAATCTCATGCTGATGAACTTAAGTCTTAGGCTTTTGGGCAAATATGAATTATGCCATATTAGTGATCTATTGTTGTATAACAGATTACTCCAAAATATAGTGGCTTAAAACAACAAGCATTTATTACCTCACAGTTTCTGTTGGTCAGGAATTAGGGAGCAGCTTAGTTGGGTGATTCTGGCCTAGAACTTCTTGTGAGTTTACAGTCAGCATGTCTGTAAGAACTTCAGTTATCTGAAGACTTGCCTGAGGCTGCAAAATCAACTTCCAAGATGGTTCACTGTGACACGGCTGTTGACTGGAGGCCTCAGTTTCTAGCCACACAGATCTCTTCACAGAGCATAGCCATTGGGCTGTGGAGTGTTCTCATGGCAAAACAGCTGCCTTCTCCCAAAATAAAAGTTTCAAAGGAAGGAACAAGGGGAAACTACCATGCCCTTTGTGACCTAGTCTGGGAAGCTATGCGCCATCACTTCCACCATATTTTATTTTTATTTTCATTTTAAAATTTTTTAATTTATTTGACAAAGAGAAACACAGCAAGAGAGGGAACACAAGCAGGGGGAGTGGGAGAAGCAGGCTTCCTGCTGAGCAGGGAGCCTGATGTGGGGCTCGATCCCAGGACCCTGGGATCATGACCTGAGCCGAAGGCAGACGCTTAACGCCACCCAGGCGCCCCACTTCCACCATATTTTAGAGTCATTAAGTACAACCCACACTCAGGGGAGGTGAATTAGGTACCACATTTTTAAGGGAGGAGTGGCAAAGAACCTGTGGGCATTTATTAAAACTACCACACATGCAAATTCACTTTCCACAAATAAATGTTAGGTGCACGTGGTGGCCAACAATAGACCTATTAAAAGAAATGGAGAATTAATGAGGATGCTGAAATGTTTTTTTAAACACTAAAAAAAAAAAAAAAAAAGGAAAGTACTTGGTTGGGAAGAGAAAAAATTAAAGCCTTTGGAGCCTGTTATGTACTCAGTATTTTTCCCAGGACAGCTCATTTAAGGCTCATAAAAAACATTGCCCAGCTCTAGAGCCCATATGCACTGGCTTGTGAGTGACATTTGCTAGCATCTCTGTCAGCATCTCTGTCCCATTCCATGTTCAATGATACCATGGCGGAAGTTTGAAATCAGCCATGGTGGGAGCACTTACACCACGGAAATTGATAAATTCTCTGAATTAGTCATCCTTCCCCTAGAGAGCTGGTTGTTAAATATTGATGAGCATATCACTGGGTGAGAGTGGGCCTAATTTACAGATGAGGAAAATTAAGGAAGAGAGGTTTTTATATTTGTTTTTAATATTTTGCTGACATTTTTGCTTTCTCCAAGGGCCATGAGGGTAATAAATGGAAAGCCGAGAGTTTGCAACCAGTGTTGAATGAATCTACAGTTAGTTTAGTTTCTGGTATGTCTGCTACCTCTCTAAGAGGATTAATTGCTATACATGGCTCAAACCATTTTCCTTGCCTTCATCATGATATTGGTGTTTTCTAATGATGAGGCAGACTATGACAGATTAGCTGACCATTTGCAATTGGGAAATAATTCTACTTCAGGGACTGAGAAAACTAGTGCAAATCAAAGATAAAATGAGCTAACTGCAGTTTAGTTCTAAGCAGGAAACAATGGGGAGAGGAAAGGTAACAAATGGGGGGGAACCCTATATTCTATTATATCAGAGCCTGCTAGAAATTGGATATATGAGGCATTTCTGCATCATCTAACCAAAGTGTGAGAATATTTTCTCAGCCAGAAAACACTGGACCTCATTTCTCTAAATCGACCTTTATCCCTCAAGTCAATATATATTAACCTTGCGCCTCAGATAAACACTCTTGAAAAATTATTCCTGATTTATACAATTTTTGCCCTATTTTGCATATAGTTAAAACATCCATATTCCATACACAAGTGCAAAGTTATGCAGCATTTTCTCTGTGCAGACAGCCATACAAACACTAATGCGCACATACCCCAAAATGGAAGCTTGCGATGTGTAGCACATGGAGAGGAAGAATGAAATTGACTTCAGTGGAGCAACTATTTCTTTTTTTTTTACCAGCAGCACTAATAGCTCAAAAGTGATCACATTTATAGTTATGCAGTTAAATACTGTGCCAGAGACTATGGACATGTGCATTAAGGCACACACAATGACATCTCCCCACCATGATAGAAATGAAAAAATGACAGGTCCGTTACCATGGAGACAGAAGCAGAGACACCAGCTACTAATTCTGAATACCAATTAACAGCTAGCGCTTCTTTATGTTACAAAAATTGGTTGCCAGGGCAACTCACAGGATTGGCCCAGGTTATCAAATGAATTACACGCTGAATCCAAAAAGTCAAATTCTTGAGAATTTTATAGATCTTAGTTTAAGGAAATGATTTATGGAGTTCATCCTGTAATCAAAATAGTGTCTGTTTTCTGTGATTCTTCCTTTGTCATTCCCCCTTCCTCCTCTCTTTTTTTCTTTATAAAATATTCCTTAGGCAGAGACTGGAACATATACCTTAATATTTATGTTTTCAACAACAACAACAAAACCCAAAAATCAAAAACAACAGAAGTGAAATAAAACCATCATCTAGCAAGTTCTTTTCAGAGAAGCAAAACATAAACAACCTTGGTTATATCTACACAAAATGGTTGATCCCTGGTTAGCTACATTTTATCAAGCATTTACTATCTGACATGGTGTGAGAGATGCGGCATGTATTTAGTCCTCAGAAAGAATTCTGGACATAGAGATATTGGCCACATGTCACTGAGAACCAAGTGTTAAACTGTTGGCCACAGGAAAGATTCACCCTGAAGCCTTGTAGTCTTCCGGGGTCTGTGATGTAAGCAACAGCAGAGCCCAGTGGATAAGAGTCAGCTTGTTCTACCTAAACCCGGTGCCCACCACATGATGACTAGGTAACCTTGAATGAGATCTCTAATTTCTCTAGTTCGGTGTTTTCATCTATTAAGAGTTTTCCTGAGGTCTGACCAGGGCCCACCACCTCTACTGCAGCCTTCCTGCTCCAGACCACCAGCCCCTTGCCCTGGACCATTACAACAGCTGCAACCTAGTCACCAGTACTCAGTGTAATCCTCATAAAACATGTCAGTTCATGTTACTTCTCCCGGAACTCCAACCTCTTAGGATTGTAGTGAGATTAAATGAGACTTTCCCTGTAAGGGACTTGGCACAGTTCCAAACATGGAGAAAGCATTCATTCACTGGACAGATGTTTATTGAGTCCCCACTGTGTGCCTGCTGCCAGGGAGAGAGCAGTGAACAATACTGAGAAATATGCTTGACCCTTTGGAAGTTCCCTGAAAATACAAAGCATATTATTAGATCGTGGTAAGTACTAAGAGAAAAATGTAAGCATGGAAGATAGATGGGAAGTGGGAGTCTATAGGGTTCTATGGGATGACTGGAAAAAGCTTCACTGAGAAGGTGACACTTGGAGTACAGCCCTGTGAATGACAGCAAGTCATGTAAATTTGTGGGGGAAAGGGTACCCCGGGTAGTGAGCTCAGCAAAGGCCATGTTCCACCTCAGGCCATGTGTCTGGGGTCTGTGAGGGTGGAGCATTGGAGGAGTGGTATCTCAGAGACACTCTGGAGGGAGGTGCGCATCACTTAGGGCCCGTGGGACATAGCAAGGGCTTTCGCTTTTATTTCAGTGAGCTGAGGAGTCCCTGGAAATTACCATGAGCTGATTGTGTTTTATTAGGATAGCTCTAGCTACTGGTGACGAGTTAAGAAGCGATTGTAATAATCCATGGCAGGTGGGCTGGTAGTTTGGTGGCTGCAGTAGAGGTGTTGATAAGATAGAGATGCTCAGTAAACAACAGCTATTTAGACATTCTCTGACATTGTCTCTTAAAGCTGAATTTATCACTCAGTTTAGACAAACTAGCAGTTGGTTCCCTGTTTATGATCAGTCAGTTCATGCTAAGGGCTCAATCCTACCTGTATGGTAGTCTGAGTTATAATATTCTGACTTATAATAATATTATGGTTGTTACTTTTTTTCCAATACTTTGCCACTGTTTACTATAATGCCATAAAACATTAAATAAGTCCTATGAAAACTATATGGTGGTTGCCAAAGGCAGGAGATGGAGGTGAGGGAAATGGTTGAAGGTGGTCAAAGGTACAAACTTCTGGGTATAGTAAAATAAATAAATTCTGAAGCTCTAACGTGCGGCATGGTGACTATATTTAACAATATTGTATCACATGTTTAAATGTTGCTGAGAGAGTAGATCTTAAAATTTCTCATGAAATGAGAAAACATGTATAACTGTGAGGTGATGGATGTTAAGGGAACCTGCTGTGGTAATCATTCCATAGTATATACATATATCAGATCATTATGTTGTAGACCTTAAACTAACACAATGTTATATGTCAATTATATTTTTAAAAAAAAGTGTGGGAAAATGAGCAGGTGAAGTTAGGAAAAAAAAATAGACTTCTGGAATTGAAAAAAAATTGTAAAAAAAAAAACTCAATAAGGGGTGCCTGGGTGGCTCAGTCGGTTAAGTGTCTGCCCTCAGCTCAGGTCATGATCCCAGGGTGCTGGGATCGAGCCCCACGACGGGCTCCCTGCTCAGCAGGAGGCCTGCTTCTCCCTCTCCCTCTGCTGCTCCCCCTGCTTGTGTTCTCTCGCTCTCTGTCTCAAGGAAATAAAATCTTTAAAAACAAACAAAAAAAGAAAAACCAAAAAATCTCAATAAAATATTATAAAACAAATCAAAGACCAAATAAATAAAATATATTCTAATGAAAAAATTAAACTCTAAATATCTGATTGAATGCCATAACGCATGTTCTTCTAATGGAGGATTGTGTTTCTTACAATGCCTCATGCCTAAAAACCACGAAATAGTAAAATAATAGCTAAGATTTCTACTGAAGCCAGTCCATTAAGTAACATAGAATGTATTACTTGCGGCTAGTCCTTTAATAAGACGCATTGTGTTTATGCCATTGTCCTTTCAATAAAGCTCCTCGTATGCACGTAATTTATTGAGGGCATTTTTTTGTTTCTCAAAGCTTTCTCTCCAATACATTGTATTACCTCATGAGGGATAATAAGAAGGCTGTTCTGTATTCCTTAATGATGAGAATTAAAGATTTGTCAAATGTGACAACCTTGAACCTTGAACTGATTATTTCCTCAACCTCAAATAAATTTTCCTGGAGTCTAAGAACTAATCACATTCCATACACACACCTGCCTTTAAAACCATCCAAAAGGAAACCTGCATCAAACTCACTGTTCAAACTTTCTAAGTTGAGGTTTTTGTTTGTGTCAGCAATAAGGAGTAAGGAGTAAGGATTTTTGTCCTAATGCTAATATAGCAGTTAATGGTGGTACAGCACTTACCTGTGTCAGCCACTGTTTTCTCTGCTTTAAGTCTATGAAGTCACATACAAATCACCACAAGCCTCTGGTAGTGTTGGTATAATTGAGGAGGAAACTGAGGCACAGAAGTTAGTTACTCAAGGTGACTGAGTTAGTAAGTGGTAGAACTGAAAGTCAAACCAAGCGGTCTGACTTCAGAATCCCTGCTATCAAACCCCATATTCCATAGCTTCTTGGCATATAGATCAGGACATTATTTTGAAATATTAGTCCGTATTACTCTTCTTAGATTTTCTCCTTTCCATCCCTAAACTTACACTCACCTTGCCCACCTGCAGTTCAAACTGGAAATGACTTTTGCTTTCCAAAAGTTCCAGATTTTGTGGCTGCTTACAACATTTTGCAAAGAATGTTAAATAAAGAGGTTTGCCAAACAGGTGTTGGAGGCACAATCTTTTAGCCCATAGGAATGAAGATAGTGCTATTATCCCTAAATTAAACAGTGATTCTTCTCTTTGGAATCCTGGGAGAAGTAAAAAAGTTGAGGTGAGGACTGCTTGGGCTCCCCCTTAGCACCACGGGGAAAAGAGTAGACCCCTAATATGAAATGGCTGTCTGATATGCCCAGGCTGATAGAAGAGTAGTAACCAGGCTGAGAAAACCCATGAAAAAGACTTTTTGTCTAAAAACCTTGCCAGCCCAGGAGGATTACGGAAATAGAAATTAAGGTGAATTGCTGAAAATAAAGGAAGTTACAGTTCTCATCAATATGAGTTTGTGGGCAAAAATTAATGTGCATGAATCTACAATGTAAATTAGTTGTCTATCCTAAACTCAGAAAATTACTTCACAACTACTGGTAATTAAGAAATGTAACATAGGAGCGGGGTCACGTAGTTAATTGAATGTTGGATTCTTGGTTTTAGCTCAGGTAGTGATCTCAGGGTTGTGAGACTGAGCCCCGTGTCAGGCTCTGCGCTCAGAGTGGAACCTACTTAAGTTTCTCTCTCCCTCTGCCCCTCCCCCCTGTTCGCTTGCACTCTCTTTCTCTCTCTCTCTCTCTTTCAAATGAATAAATAAATAAACCTTTAAAGAAATGTAACATAATCCTTTCCTACAGCCTATATAGCACTTCATTACCCTTCTTAGAACCTTAGAATCTACCACCAACATAATACAGAAGACGACAAATTAGATGACACCAATCTTTACCGTGACTTTATATGGATAATACATACCTCATTCTGTGTACAAGCAGACTTGAGCCTGAGATGCTTTCTAATTAAATCCTATGGTTTAAATAGACTACAAATAGGAATAACCAAATAATATGAAAGCTTTTATCTTTGTCTTAAATAGTGGTTTTATTCCTGTATCATAAAAATCGGTTGAATGAATTTTGTTTTGGGGGCGTATACTCTGTTCTGAAGTTGGCAGAGAAAAAAAAAAGTGCAAGCATAGCAGACAAAAGTCCTTAAGTATTTCAAAATCATAAATTGACATCCTACAGGCTTTAGTCACCCAAGTTGCTGGAAGCTAAAAAGCAAAAAGTCCTCTTAATAGGAAAGAAATGAGTAGATAAAATATTCTTACTTTTATGAGAAGACTCCACAAATATGGCAATAATTAAACTAAGCAGTCTGAAAGTAAACATTCAGTGCTACTGAGGCTGGCAAGGTTCCCTGTCAGTGGTGTTCAACTCTCCTGTATTTCCCGTGAGGTTAAAAGTCGTCATCTGCAAGCTCTCTCCCCAGCTATTGAACACTCCTATCAGATGGGCATGATTTGGCATGCTGGAAGGGGTAAGGAGTCCTCGTTCATAAAATATTTCAGTAAGTTAATTCTATTACGCTCTGTGTTGATTATCTTGTCAAATGTGAATATCACATTAAATATGCAGTCTCTTATTGATTCAAATGGAATTCAAATGGAATGATTTTGTGTTGGACTCATCACAGTGAGCACCTTTCACCATGATAACAAAGCATGGATATGTAAGAAGTGTTTAACAGAGTTCCCGGAGAAGAGAGAATTTATGGGGCCTCTCTTTATTCTAGCTCCTGAATACATCTGACTTCTTGACTGGCAGGAAGGCATAGTGGTCAAGGGCACAGACTCTGGACCCAGACACTCAGGGTTCCTATCTCTGTTCTGCCACTTACTCACTCCATGAGTCCAGGCAATTTACTTAACACTCTGTGCCTCCCTATCCCCAGCAGACCAAATGGGTCTATTACTAGTACTTATCTCATGGGGCTGCCTGAGAATTAAATGAATTACACATTAGGTGTTTAGGGACTAACACATAACAAATGATATGCAAGCATTAACTGTGATTATTGGCCATGGGAGAAATGAACAATGTGGTCTAGACTCTCCTTTTTTAAAAACCGCATCATAAATAATCTTTGTAAATATTTGAAAAATACACATATATAGCTAATTAAGTTCTTAATATCTACCAGATCCTATTATAAGCTGTACATACATTTTAAGTGATTTAATATAGGTAGATTTCTAATGAAATATTTTATTGGAACTTAAATGGAAATGAAAGATATTTCTCCATTAATTCTTTTTTTTTTATTTAAAAAAAATACCTATTTTAGCACTTACAGAGATAGCTCCTGAGAGATGTGTAAAGTTCCCACTAATCAGTGGACGGGTAAAAAGTAACCTTAATGAAGCACAGAGATGACTTATTAACTATGCCGTATACAGGTTGAAATTCTTAATGTTCAAGACCAAAGCTAGCACCATCTAGCACTAACTGCTAGGAAGGCTATTTTAACTGCAGGTTAACTAAAGGCCAGACTGTGTCCAAGCTAATTTAGGGTCAAATCAAGCTAATTTAAACACATTTACTTCAAATCCAAAAGGCACGCCGGTCCCTTTGCTCCCTTCTGTACAAGAATATCTCAATCTGTCCTTGTATCAGCATAAGTAGCAACTTACGTCACCCTGACTCTGAGATAAATACTAATTAAAGAACATTTTTATGCCAGTCAACACTTGCCTCTCAAACTAGCACTTTGAAATGTGTTATCACCTGGTTCTGTAAAAAGCACAGCTGGGTAGGGTAGCTCTTGAGATTCGCTGGGGTAAATATTTGCCACTACCCGAGTAGATGCTTCTTTTGCATACAAACCCCTTTGTCAGTACAGCCCACACTGTCAATAGAAAGCACAGGGAGAGGAGTTTTCTCTGTAGAGAAAACAGCACTGTTTGCCTATTCCCACAGATCCGGCAATTCTTTGCCCCCCCCCTACATTGGCTCTCAGGGACAGCTAGCCATTTTGGGGTGGGCACAAACACTTCCCCCTGGCACATTGTCTTCACTGGCCTATGTTGAACAGAAGCCAAGTCCATTTACAGCTATTTCAAGGACAGACTTAAGATTATTTCAAGGGCTCTAACAATATTTGCTTTCCTAAGGAGGCACGGCATGATACCCAATCTTGGTTGGCACAAAAACTTAAACCTACCACAGCCCTACAAGCTGGGGAAACTTTCACACTCATAAAACACACACTCTTGCCACCCAGAGGCCTTAACAAAACAACTCAAAAACAATGTACATTCTCTCCATTTCCTTCAGTGTAAACTTCCTCAGAGGGCTCTCAGGTTTCTTGATAGCAGAAGGAGGTTAAATGAATGTTGAAAACAAACCATGAGACTCGCTGGGCTGGATTTTTGAATGGCTCCCAAATTCCAGCATGGCTACTTCTTTCTGATGTGCCCTTTTTAATCTGAGGTTATTAAAGAAGTTGCTAAACATTAATGAACTTAAAAATCGTTCTGGGTGGTAGCTGTCTGAGCTCACAAGTAAGGAAGTGGGTCGGCAGGCCTTCCCTCGGGGAAACCATGAGTGAGACCACCCATAACCCGTTCAGATGGGGCAGGTGCATTTCCACTTCTCACAGGGGACGCCCTCTGCTCTAACGCGACAGCTCAAGGGCCTGGGTCAGGGCCTGTTCTCTGTCTATGCTCAATGTACCTTTGTTGAACGAATGTAACCCTGCATGTTATAAAAGGATCTTTTCTCTTATTATTTCAGTCATGTCATTTAAAGTCTAAATCAGGAACAGAAGCGTCCAATTTAGTTAGGAAAAAAAAAATCTAATTTTTGAATTCTTCTGAAGATGAAGTACCTGCATTCGTGGAATAAGAATTCAAATCTTATGTTTATGAAACCATTTGAACAATTCCCCCGCCCCCAGGCTTTGTTGAGGTGTAATTGACAAATTGATATTTGAAGTGTACGGTGTGATAATTCGATGTACAAGTGTGTTGTAAAAGGATTCCCCCCATCAAGTTAATGAGCAGATCCATCACCTCACATACTTATCTTTTTTGTGTGTGAGAACATTTAAATTCTACTCTCTTAGCTTATTTCGATTATACAATGCAGTGTTATCAACAATAGTTTCCATGTTTCTCGTTAGATCCTCAGACTCTTGTTCATCTTAAAACTGAAAATTTGTACCCTTTTACCCACCTCTCCTTATTTCCCTGGCCCCAGCCCCTGACAACCACTTCCATTTTTCTGCTTCCTGTTTCTGTGAGTTGACTTCTTTTTGGTGTGGCTGATTTCACTTATACAGCCCTCCGAATTAACATGGTTCATCCATGTTGTTGGAACGACAGGAATTCCTTCATTTTTAAGGTTGAATCATATTCCGTTGCATATATGCCACGTCTTCTTTATCCACGTACCCTAAGTGGTGGACACAGGTTGTTTCCCTATCTTGACGGTCGTGAATAATGCTGTAGTGGATGTGAGGGTACAGTTATCTCAGTTGGACAGTTTCTAACCAGTTTCTTCTTTATTCCCTAAATGCTCTCTTGTTATAATAATTTCCTCAACCCTTTCTTGGGGATAATAGACACCGGATGTAAAACCGAGAGTTCAAAATGTGTCCTTGAAAAAGAGTGTGAAGCATTTTTTAATTCTTCAACCTTTTGAGTTACCATGAAATTAATTAATTGAAAGAACCAAACTGGTCACTACGGTTTTACAGTTTTTCCTTCCATTTGTCTCTCATTGTTTAAAACCCTTGGAATTCAGCAATAATAGCTTGCCGCTCTATTTATGGTTTTATGGTAAAGCTGGTAAGAAAGAATCGCGGAATTTTGTGGAAAAGGAGTATTTTATACCCGAGTTTTTAGGAAGATTTGCTTAAATAAGGATTTGACGGGCCTTTTCTGTGAAGGGCCAAATAGTAAACATTTAAGGATTTGTGCGTCACGTAGTCTGCCATGTTGTACAGCTGCCATTGTAGCAGAAGAGTAGCCACAAACAATACTGAACAGAGGGCCATGGCTGTGTCCCAGTAAAACTTTATTTACAAAAATAGGCCACAGGTCAGATTTGGCCTCCTCGGCCGTTGTTTGCCAACTCTTTGATACCGTGCTTTTTGGACTTTGTGATGGTACATGGGCATAATTTGTTAGGAAAACTAAAAGTTAAATCTTCAGTCTTTATAATACGAGGACCCTCCAGTACTGAAAGGAATGATCAGCTGTAAAACGTGAGTCTGGCTATGGTACCTGATTGCTTTGTAAATAATGTGCACCGTAGTTTCTCCTTTCTGGACCTGAATTTTAAAAAGTTGATCAACTACAAGAATTTACCCTTAAAAATTTTGCAGAAAGTAGGCACATAGTAAAAATGCTTTCAGTCCCTCCAAATCTTCATTCCCATGGAAAAAATCTCGGGATTTGGTGCTTGGCATTCACTGTAGCTCCTGTTGACAGTTGTCAAGGCTCAGCTTCCCTTGCCTTCCTGTCTTGCTCCTTTGTCCCCCACCAGCTTCCTGATCAAGGGCTTTTGCTCCTTCAAGGAGCTAAAAGGGAAGATCATGGGCCAAAGCCTGGCCTGGCTCCATGTGGAGCTGACAAGATGACTTCAGAGCAGGTGCATCAGTAGAAAAATTTGCCTGTGCATGCTGCTCACTCCAAGTCTTTGTAGTTGAAGCCACCTATTGAAAATATTATGTGGCTGGATTCTTCTTTGTTTTTCAAACATTTGCCTTGTTTCACAAGGATATGGTGGTTTCCACCCTTGAAAATACTTAACATGGTTCTGAGATTTTTCATTATTGTTGCCAATACCAAAACACATTTGAGGTTTTACCAAAGACAAGCAACAAAGGTCCACATAATCTCTCTAATAAATGCAACTCATAACTATAGTTTCTAATAATTATCCTTCTGGCTTATCTTTAAATTAAAATTTAATATTGTTAAAACTTCCGCAAAGCTCAAGTTGGTAGGATTTCACCTTTTGACACCTTGTGTCAGGGAAAATGTTCTTATATCATTAATTAACCTTTTTTTTTAATGTATGAGGCATTGGTGAGATACCCAATGATCAATAACTTAATGATAGAGAAACTAATATTATCCTTTCAGACCTAAACTGGCAAAGCACACATTGTGTGATTGAGCATCTGTGACAGTTCACTAAGAATTTGTTTATAACCCTATGTCTCCCCATCCAGGACTCCTTTCTCCTTACCAAATTCTAATGCCAACAGTTGCCAGGATAAGTGAAAAGCAGGCTTGTGCCCTCTGAGAGCAGAAGTGTGCATCACCAGGAGAAGGCTATGCCTAGACACCCATTGAGGGTGGCATTTGCTTTTTTGGATGCATCGAGGTCCAGGCCATGGCCCTCTAGCTTGCAGGCTGATTTTCTGGCACACACGCTGTGTGGACACTGGAGATTCACAATAATCACAGTCACAGAGGTTGCTATATTAAGACACGATGAAGGGGCCAAAATGTCCAGAGGGGCAAGTCAGTGTGTTCTTTCTTAGACAACAAGCTACACAGAGAGCCACATTTTCATAAGGCTTGGTGAATTAGGACCAGAACAAAGGAAATACATAAGAGAACAAGTGTCTAGTCATGTCAGGGTATCGTAATTTTACGTCTCATAAATGGTCACATCTATTGGAAGGGTAGAACTCTTGCTGGCTAGAAAGGGCCCTCGTCACCTAAATAGTGCTTGAATGGGCATGGCTTATTTTTTTGTCTATCTGTGGGTTAGTGGTTCCCATGCCTGAAAGAGCAAAAGAAAGTCTTTTTTTTTTTTTTTTAAGAAAAGGGTGGAATTTCGTCTTTATTTATAGGATACTGCAAGATAGGAGATTCCACACAGAAATAAGAAACCTACTGAGAGAAGCTTCATACGGTTTGTACAGTTTGGAACTGTTCAAGTATAGTTTCCATTGTAAAAAGTGCTACAATAACAAAACACATTTAAAAGAAAGTTCTTAGTAGAGAAATAGTGAGACAAATGTATACCAAACATAGCACACAACAAACAACTTTCTGCCTCAGCTGTGCAACCTAAAAGCTAAAGGTCCCAAAAGTGCCGTCCTGAACTTGGAATATATGACCGTCAGAGGTCGTTTCTGGCACAACACCTTGATCTACCTCTTCCTCCACAGAGAAATAGTTCTCATTCAAGTTTAATAAAACTTTGTACACAGACTCATTTTCATGGTTTTGTAGAGTTTGTTTTGTCTAAACCTCCACATTCTTCAATCATTAGACTGTTTCTCAGTTTCACCTAGTTTCTCAACAGAGTGTCTTACTGAACTTGGAAGAGGCAAAAATCCCTTGATCTGTCATGCCCTCTGCACTGTAAGGTCAATTGAATTATAATGGGGGGGTGACTCAGAAATTTTGTTTAGGGGATTCTGATATTCTGATACTCTTGTTCTTTGAAATCAGACAGACTTGAATAAATGTTCTGGCTTTGCCACTTAAAAAATTAACTTGATGGAGTTTTCAGAGCTTCTGTTTCTTCATCTGCAAAATGGCTATGATAATGCCTACCTATCAAGGATGCTGGGAGAATTAAATGAGATCATGTTTGTAAGCCCAGTGCCAACTAAACATTCAGTAAACTAGATAGCCATTCACTGTATGTCCCCAAATAGGGTGTGATATATGACCCCAATGCTTAGGTCATTGCTTATTAAACTACATTCCTTTTATAACACGAGGTCCCAGAGAAATTTCCTTATCATCTCAATTAGATGTAGAGATACATGATTGCAGACAAGTTCTTGGTTGATTCTCATCAGTGGTTGACCACACAGAATGGGTGGGCTTTACTAGTTTAATGTCCCAAAGGCAGCCTTGGTCCCCTACTCCCAATTCTTGGGAATGGATATCTCCTCATTGCCCCCAAAATATAGATAAAAATGTCTTTTTTGTCTATATTTTTATCACAAAAAAAAAAAATCTCAAAGCTCCTGTCAGTGGGTTGAGAATATTTCACCAGAAAGCGAGTCTCATCAGAGTTGTGTTCTGAGAACATTTTAATGTGAAACTTGTAGTTGAACGACAGAACAGTGATTGTTAGAAACCTGAGTTTCACATAATGGGTAAGTGTGTCTGAGATCATTTTGTGTTGTTCTTTAGACACATAGGACAATAGAAGTTGGTGAGAGAAAACAGGATAAATGAGGTGGGAAAGAAACATATGGGACAGTGCCCTTCCCAGTGCCCTTCCCTAAGGAGCCTAAAAGTGTAAAAGCAATTCCAGTAAGTGCCTCATTTACCAAAAGAGGGTTACCGGGATCCTGAAAGAATCCACTTTCTGCCTGACAGGATGGGTATAATCTATGCTTCCTCAGGTTCCACAACATGGAGGTTATAAATGCTTGACACAGAAATAAACCTTCCTGTCCATTCCCGGTTTCTATTTTATTGCTTTGGGCCGCTTCGGGGCCATCCCACTGTGCGCTGGATATCCTGTTCACTGCCTCTGGCTCTCTGAGCCACAAGCTTTGGCTGCTACTGATACTGTGAAGTCATTTGGTTGCAATCAAGGCTGAAAATGTGGACGTTCTCAAGGGTCCTAAATCCAGCCTGTGTTTCACACAGAAACAAGGCTTTGGTATTAAGGTTTGGAACATGGGTGCAAAACATTGCTATAAATGCCTCAAGTGTCTTCCAGAAGATTTAGTGAAAATAGCCCTTTTGGTTGTTACAGCACCATCTTCCTTTTCCCTGCTTCCTCAGGATCTGGACTTAACTCCACAGGGAGTTCCAGAGACAAATACTACTTCCTTCTCCATAACTACGCCTGTGCGCGCGCGTGCGCACGCGCACACACACGCATGCACACGAGCTCCTTTAAAGCCACTGACCAAGGCAGGCAGGCAGATGAGAGCTACCTGACAGTCACAACTGCCCTGATCTGCTTCCACAGTTTCAGGAAGCCCCAGCATGCACTTTGTTTCGCTGTACGTCTCATATCATCATAAGTTGTTTTCAGTCACTCACCAATTGTCCTTGAATAATTACTTGACATTTTACCGCTCTTCCAAAACAGCACGTATGTCTTTTCTCAGTCTTGTGTGGATTTTTTTTTTTTTGCAAGGTCACTCATGAGCTTGTTCCAGGGAGTGAAAATCTTAAACATCATTGCACATCGAAATATGACACATTGACTTAGCGAGAATGTAAAGAGTTGCACGACTCTCTATTAACAACAAAGAATGTTTAAATTATATTGTAAAGAAGGGTGCTATAAGATTTGGCATTAAGCATGTGGGTACAGATATTTCAACACCATTACTTCAAATAATTGCCACTTTTGAAAATTTCAAAGGAACTTTGAATAGCACGTGTTCTGCACACATGAGTGATAAATTGAAATCCGGGGAACTAAGCCAAAGTTACATTTGTAATTCAGTAAATATAAACTAGCTCTGTGACACTTGCTTGTCACCAAGTCAATGCCTAGGTCACTGATAAGTTCTATTTTATTTCTGGATAGCTTTAGATTTATGGGCTATTTATACAGTGCTTTTGATATTTATGCAACACTAATTGTTTTGCAGTTCAAGAAAAACCCCCTTAAAAATAGGAGGTTTTTTAGAGGATGAAATAGTGTGTTCTGCGTTGAATATTGAGAGTGGAAGTAGTTCAGTCAGGACTATGAACCTTACATGGTATAATTCTGTTTCACATTCTGAAGATAACAGGAATGGCAGTTTTAAATGTGTGAACAGCAATGCATCTAGCCTTTTCAGATCTTGGGGCAGCCTGGTGGACCAGTAGGTACCAGAGGTCCCAGGCCAAATTTGGCCAAGAACACACTTTTTTGGCATTCATCTTCTCATTTGGATAGGTACTAGATGTTGCTATCAATGTTATATTTAGCTGTATGCATCAAAGTACCATTATCTTGTATTTATTATGTAGATGTGGCTTATTACTTTCATGTATGTCCCATCATTTATGCAAGACAAGTAGTATTTTCTTTGTTGGATGAGAAAATCAAATAAAATGAGAGAATTCTGTACTAGAAGATGATGCCATGGCAGCAAACAGAGAAGCTGTGAATTCTTGCTCCTCGAGGCATGCCTGTCACCTGGGACTGCCCAGGGCTTGAAGGAGAGAGTAGTCCCTTTTTGCAAGGGGAGTCTCTCCTCTGCTTCCCTCCTCAAGACACGAACGTTATAGAAATACAATCCCGGAGAGTAAATGTTTGAAAGAAATTCTTATTTATATCCCCTGAAATGTAAAAAAGCAATCATATTAGCCTACTTTCTCACAAACCATAAGTGCTAATGATCTTAAACCATATAAATATTTGATACCGAATGGTCTTATTAAAATTCAGTTACTATGTAGGCATTGATCTTTGTATCCAGCACACATCTTGGTTGCGGGCTGAGAAAGAGCTGTGATCCTGGCCCTCCATGAGCCTCTACAGGGGCATCCTGTATCTGTTAATTAGGTACGATCCTCCAGGAAAGTGATCCACCACTCAAAGAGCAGAGTTGTCTCCCGAGCCCTCGGCACAGCTGCCATCAGGAACTGCAGCTTAGAGGGGACCCCCCCGGACAACAGATGCAGTGACAACCTGGCTGACAGCACCGAGCTTACCCACTTCTCAGGAGTTCTGGAAGTCCAATCTCCATTCCTGAATGTAACCCGATGCCATGTCATTGATAAAATAAGTATAGATTTAAACAAACAATCATCCAAGCCATTAGTCTTCCTATCTCCATCCCAGTAAAAAGTCCCTCCTAACTTTTATAAAGGCACACTAACTATTCATAAAATGTTGTTTTTGTCTAAATTCTTTAAAGTGACTAAAGCAGAGGTGAGTGACATGTGCCGAGCCCCTGTCTGTGCAGTGTTCTACAAAGTTTATTTTTTTAATTGACTCAACTCCTTTAAAAACAAAACAAAATATAGACCAATACTTTCAAAAGGATGCAAACACAGGAGACCATGCTTCCTCATTATATGAGATATGTGGAAGGGGGCAGAAGCCAAATGGGTGGAAGGATAACAGTAAGGCAGCAAGAAGCATGGGTAAGCTTCTGACGAGGGTACAGAAGTGAGGTCACATCCTGCCCTGCATTTAGGCCTCAAAGCTTTTATTAAGTTATCTAATAATTAGTCCATCCCTAAATTGTAAGATCATCTATATTAGATGGTGAGAAAAATCTGTCATAGTGAAAATTATTCTCTGGGCTGTAAAAGCTTAGAGGGTGCCCCATGTTTAGAAGGACCTGCACTTGGTTTAATGCTCTACTGTCTTGATATTTCCATTCTTAATTATTTCTAAACAAGGGGTCTTGTGTTGTTGTTTTTTTTAAGATTTAGTTTTTTTATTTTAGGGAGAGAGAGAGCGTGAGGGGGAGGAGGGACACAGGAAGAGAGAGAATCTCAAGTAGACTCCCCACTGAGTGTGGAGCCTGATGCAGGGCTCGACCT
Organism: Callorhinus ursinus; assembly: GCF_003265705.2. Classification (NCBI taxonomy): domain Eukaryota; kingdom Metazoa; phylum Chordata; class Mammalia; order Carnivora; family Otariidae; genus Callorhinus; species Callorhinus ursinus. The sequence goes on along the minus strand of NW_027397085.1, from coordinate 17,737,260 downwards.
CATGACCCTGAGATCATGACATGAGACAAAACCAAGAGTTGGATGCTTAGCTGACTGAGCCACCCAGGTACCCCAACGGGCCTGTATTTTCATTTTGCAATGGACCCCACAAATCATACAGCTGTCCCAGACATCATGTCAAGCTGTAGGCTACAGCTTTGCTAGCCTCCACTGGGAAAAAAAAAAAAATGTGTGTGTGTACGCACGTGCACACACAGTCCTTGAAAATAAATAGTGTTAGAATATTTTCCAGAAGGAAGTGTTCTTATATTCAGAAACTACAACCTTCCCTACCTTTGATATATTTTATATTATTCTTTAAAAAAATTTTATTATTGAAGTATAGTTGATATACAGTGTGGTATTAGTGTACGATATAGTGATCTGACAATTCCATACATTACAAAATGATCACCACGATAAGTATAGTTATCATGTCGCCAGACAAAGTCATTACAGTATTATTGGCTATATTTCCTGTGTTGTACTTTTCATCTCCATGACTTATTTATTTTATAATTGGAAGTGAGTACCTATTAATTCCCTTCATGAACTTTGCCCATACCCTGACCTCCCTTCCCCTTTGGCAACCACCACTTTGTTCTCTTTATTCTTCTGTTTCTCTTTTTTGGTTTGCTTGGTGTTTTGAAATTCACAGGTAAGTGAAATTCTCTGGTATTTTGTAATTTTCTGCCTGATTTTTTCACTTAACATATACTCTAGTTTCATTCATGTTGCAAATGGCAAGAGCTCATTGTTTTTATGGCTGAATGATATTCCATTTTGTGTGTGTGTGTGTGTGTGTGTGTGTGTGTGTGTGTGTGTGTGTGTAGCATGTCTTTATCCATTCATCTTTCATGTGACACTTAGTTTGCTTCTATATCTTGGCTGTTGTAAATAATGTTGCAGTAAACATAGGGGTGAGCTTATCTTTTGGAACTAGTGTTTTTGTTATCAGAATTCAGCTCTGAGGGGTGCCTGGGTGGCTCAGTCGTTGAGCGTCTGCCTTCGGCTCAGGTCATGGTCCTAGGGTCCTGGGATCGAGCCCCGCATCGGGCTCCCTGCTCCGCGGGAAGCCTGCTTCTCCTCCCACTCCCCCTGCTTGTGTTTCTTCTCTCACTGTGTCTCTCTCTGTCAAATAAATAAATAAAATCTTAAAAAAAAAAGAATTCAGCTCTGAATGACGTTGGAAATTCACTAAATGAGAGAGGTTTTACTGGAGTCATTTGCAGTAGATCAAACTTCAGTCTTTGTCAGAACACCAGTCACTCTCACTAAGAATCAAAGATGGTGTGTATGCTTACCACACTGCCCAGATCTAGCTTCTTACCACTCTGCTGAATTCCTTTCAGTTTCTCCACTTGAAGTCAGTGGTCTCACTTAGCTCTTCAGCTTGATTTCCTTCTCCTTCAGGCTGCTGTAGAGCTTGTGGAAAGCCCTGAGTGGGGGCTGTCTCTCCCCTGCCAGTAGCCAAGAGCTGCCTGTTGCTGCAGATTGCATGCATGTGTGACTTTCATGAACAGAACTGAAATAATTCAGAAGGAAGGAAGTTTGAGAGCTGGTACGGTGGTGACACAGATCCCTCTGAGGACTGCAAAGTGATACCCCACACAGGCAGTTTATTCTCACTGCAGCAACTACAGGGTACTACCAACCTGGCTCTCTCAAAGTATACCACGTGACAGGAGGAGCCTAAGTAAGACACCTCTGCTGTATGTAGTAAGCCTCAACACTTTTTGTCTGGCATTTATTTACTAAATCAGAGGTGCTTGAAACAGAAAGCAACTTGGTCTCTCTCTGCCTGTCTTCTTGTCTCAAGCAGTGGTCTGTCTTAAAATAATTCTGTACCCTCCCCCATTTATCTATGGCAGTATTTATTACAGGGCTTGTTGTCATTTTTCACTAAGAAATATCAGATACTGCTTCAAATATCAATACAGTGAATGGTAAACCCTGTATTTGCCTTCTACCCCAACCGCAAAAGGATCAGAAGCTCAGAGTGTCTGGCTTTCTTGTTCCCGAAAGCTCAGTGAAAGACGATAGCATCTGGTAATTGTCCCTGAAAAGAAATTTAATTAATACAGTGTTTACAAGTGATACCAGTTGGAAAATAATTTTGGGGAAATGTATGACATGGGGGCAGGGGCACTTGGTTTCCTCTATATTGATCAAATAATTCCTGCCCTCCATTTTGTAAAACAGGAACATTTTGCAGTGGTTCTACGCTGTGTCAGGATCCCTCCAGTTCACAAATGTTACGGTTACTGATGTCCATCATTGGCAGATGACATCGTTCCTGTTAAACTAATGGGCGTTGTCCACTTGGGGACTCCTTTTAAATTTACTCCTTAATGTCTATTTCGTGAAACACAAATCTAACGAGGGCTTTTTTTTTTTTTTTTTAAGGCAGACCACCAGGTTTCATGTCTTACTGAACTGAATGTATTGTTTCTGACAACAGACGTAAAGCTCATTAAGCTGTGCTTGACATGGTCCTAGCCTTGTCAAGGACCTTTATCTGTACCTTGAAAAGACTGGCCTAGAAGCTGTCTGCATCTATGAAATCAGAAAAGGATCAAAGCAGAGACACAATTTCCTTTGAACTTGAAATGGAAATGAGTGTGTTTCCGGTATCTATTAATCTGCCTAAAACCAAGGAAATCATTCCAGAAGAAGCTTTCAGCACGCTATCAAAGTGATGCGGCTGGTGAGGTGGCAAAGTAGAAACACATTTAGAACTTTATTACTCCTGACTAGATAATTAACCTTCATCACTCACCATGATGAAACCAACTCCAAAAAGATGTAAAAATGTCCACATATCATTCCATGACTAGGACCTGAATCTCACCAGAGGAATGGAAAAAAATAAAATTGGGAGGATGACATCACAATGTTGCTTGGTCATGATCCTCCCCACTGTTAGCTCATTCCCTCTCAGATGTGTTTGATTCATTTGTTGTGTGTCTGTATAGTCTAAATGCACATTTTGGGTGAATACACTACATAGTTACAATGTATGAGGCAAGAAATATCCTGGGTGCTTTACATATATGATCTTCAGTTGACCCAACAATAATGTTGTGTAGTTTTTATCAGCACTGTTTTAAGGATGAGAAAACTGAGGGTTAGTAGAGTTGAAAAATAATTTTCCCAGCTCTCCAGAAGTAGTGAATAGTGAGTTAAGGATTCACATCCTCATTTGTCTATCCAAAGCCTGTGTTCTAAATCTTTTGCAACGGGAAAAGTAGGATTCTTTTTGTTTTGTTTTGTTTTGTTTTGTTTTGTTTTGTTTTGTTTGAGAGAGAGAGATAGAGTGGGAGTGGTGGAGGAGGAGAGGGGCAGAGGGAGAGAGAATTCTAAGCAGACTCCAAGCCCAGCATAAAGCCTGACGTGGGGGCTTTATCTCAAGACTCTGAGATCATGACCTGAGCTGAAATCAAGAGTTGGTTGCTTAACTGACAGAGCCACTTTGGATAAGATGAGAACACAAAGTAGGTTGTAGACTGTGTGTTCTGAATTTTCTGACATAATATGGTTATGACTTTCTCCATTTGACAAAAAAGAAAGCACTGGACTAATTATGCTTAGGAATCAGGTAATGAGCATATTTTGATAGAAAATGTACAATAAACTATGGACAACTCATGGTAGATATTCCAACCTAATCAGAGAAATATTTCCTTCTTTCTCTTACTAGTCAGTCTCTGTGGATGTGGATTTAGGCCCCTGAAGCTTTGACTGTGTTTTACTAGGGTATAAGGAAAAGAAAGAATCCCTATTTTTGATATAGCAGCTTGGACAAAACAGTCTAAAGAGAGGCTCTAATGTAAGTGTTCTTGAACTTTTTGTGCCATAAATCTGTTGTAGTCTGAGGAAGCCTCTGGACCTCTTCTCAGAGTAATGTTTTTAAATATGTAGTATACATAGGATTAGAAAGGAAGCCAATGATACAGAAATTTAGTTACTGAGAATTTCTAAATAGGATACAGTAATACATGAACTTCTTTTCTACATATTAAGTAACAAGATCTATTGGTAGTTCTAGTAGCTATCACACATTTGCAGCAGGGGTGAATGCCAGAAAAAATTGAAAGATCTGTTTTTTTCCTATCACATTACAGTTGTTGTAGGTGATTTTTGTTGGTGAGGAAGTTGCAGGTACTAACAGTAACTATGCGATGTCATGCCTACATTCATATCTGAAGGCAACGCTAATTTTCTGGTAGAATTTAATGAAAATAAAGATACACATTTTTCCTATCTGCAATTGCCCAGGGGTTTTAGGGTATCAGATCAGAACCCCTGGTCTGATGAATGAGAGTTGGAGGTGAGTGGTGGTGATGAGGAGGAGCCACCAACAGAAACTGAGGTGTAGGGCTACTGTGGCACATAATTTGTTGGTGCAAATGATGCTTTGAAACTCAATGCTGATGACTACTTCTGCAAAAACAAGGCAGGAAATAAACAAAAAAATAAAGGCTCATCTTAGCCAAAGAATGCCCCAAAGAATGCCCCAAAGTGAAGTCACATCTTTGCTAGCCATTTCTACTTTGAAGAAGAGTAACCAGATTTTATAAGTTACCTTATTTGGGGGAAAAAGAATGGGAAATATTTGAGAGGACATGCTTGATGCCACTTGTGTCTTTTAATATTTTCCCTCTAACACCAAAATGAGTAGGGTATCCCCCTTAAAGTGCTTGGCATACACAATGCCCAGACTGGATGGTGGCTAAAGAGATTTATGGTAGGTCTTCTGTCCCACTAACCAACACATAGATCGATGGAACAGAATCGAGAGCCCAGAAATGGACCCTCAACTCTATGGTCAACTCATCTTCAACAAAGCAGGAAAGAATGTCCAATGGAAAAAAGACAGTCTCTTCAACAAATGGTGTTGGGAAAATTGGACAGCCACATGCAGAAGAATGAAACTGGACCATTTCCTTACACCACACACAAAAATAGACTTCAAATGGTTGAAAGACCTAAACGTGAGACAGGAGTCCATCAAAATCATAATGATAGTAATATAGTATAGCTCATTGAAAAAAATAAGAATCAGTGGGCGAAAACTCAAAATGATGAAATGAGTACATGCATGGAAGAGACGGGAAAGCTGTCAATTACAGAGATTGCCAACTAATAATGGAGAAAAAATGATGTAGTTATCAAATCACCACTCTGCAAATGAATAGTAATAATTGGTTCAGGCAAGAAGTGCCAGTGGAGGAGTAATAAGTAAAAGCTTGATAACGATAGTATATTTATATAGTAACTAAGTATTATCCCATAATTACTTACTTACTCCAAAGAGAAAAATTAGTGATTTAAAGTGTAAAAATTTGGAGGTCGCTACTTTAGCCAATGTCCCCAATAATGGAAAAAAAAATAATTTTACACACTTCCTAATATATAAGTGGGACTCAGTATCACTTGAAAATATTTTTTAAAATGTATAACCTGAATAAATTATGAAAAAACACTGGACAAACACAAATTGAGGAACATTCTGTACAAACAACTGGTCTGTACAGTAGTCCCCCCCTTTATCTGCAGGGGTTAGATTCCAAGACCCCCAGGAAATGTCTGAAACCATGGATAGTACCAAACCCTACCTATAATGTTTTTTACTATATCTATATATCTATATATCTATGATAAAATTTAATTTATATGTGAGCACAATGTATAAGAGATTAATAAGAATTAATAATAAAATAGAACAATTATCACAATATACTATAATAAAAGTTAAATGAATGTGGTCTTTCTCTCTCTCAAAATATCTTGTTAGACTTTACGCACCCTTCTTGTGATGATGTGATATGATAAAATGCCTACACAATGAGATGCCATGAGATGAATGACATAGGCATTGTGACAGAGCGTTAGGCTACCATTGACCTTCTGGTGATCCATTAGAAGGAGGATCATATCATCTGCTTCCTGACTGAGGTTGATGAATTGGGTGTAATCGAAACTGTGGAAAAGTGGGACTGTGGATAAGAGGGGCCTACCATATTGCCCTCCTTCCTGCCCTCCCTCCCTTTCTCTTCCTTTTGCCTTTATCGTTTTGATCATGTTTTGTTGGTGGTGGTAGTTTTTCATTCCTTTTCTCTCCTCTACTGCTTTGGGACACAGACATTCATTCTTATTTCTTTAAATATTATTTTCACATTTTAATATACATATTTGACTTAAAGTCTCAAATTAGTCAACATTTCTACCCTTCTTGCAAGCAATGCAATGGGTTTTAGAAAGCTTTAAATCTGACCACTCATCTTCTGAATTTGCTATGACAAATCATCAAAACTTGGGTGGCTTAAAAAAAAAACAATCTATTATTTTACAGTTCTGAAGGTCATTTGTCTAATAGGATCGCACTAGGCTAACATCAAGATGTTGTCAGCCTTCTGAAGACTCAGAGAATCCATTTTCTTGTCTTTTCTAACTTCTAGAAGCCATTCGCATTACTTGACTCCTGGCTGCTTTCCTCCATCTTCCAAGTCAGCCATGGCAGGTTGAGTCCTTCTCACATCACCTCACTCTGACTTCCTCTTCAGCCTTCTTCTTCCATATTTAAGAACCCTTGTAATTACATTGGGCTCACCCATATAATCTTCCCTATTCTAATAATCTCCCTATTTTAAAGTAAACAATTCATCTGTAACTTTTGATTTTAAAGCATACAGTTTGCAAAATCTGAGGGTGTTGCCTCTTGAAATTAATAGAATCAATTAAGAGAAGTCACTAGGAAATTAAGTGTGGATACCTCTTGAGTGGCACAGATTCTTGCAAGCTCTTTGGTTTGCTTTAATCATACAATAAAGTAAGATATTGAAATCAGAAGCCTTGAATGGAAAGTTACAACCTGGCACGCTGACCACTCAGATGTCTTTACTAGCTATAGTTGTTTTCCTCATTTGGAATGTCAACTCTTTTCACCTCACTCATCTGAATTCTCTGTATGCTTCCAGACTGAACTTTGGTCTTTCTTTACCATAAAACCTTTTTGATTATTTCAACCCTAACGGGTCCTCTCTTTTCCAAACTCCCATGAGACTCACAGTCCATATTTTTTAATTTTTGTTTTAATTGGATACCTAGTCTATTTTTTTACTATTGTTTCATCATTGTCACCATCTCTGCTTCCATTTACTGAATCCTCATTGTGGAATCAGGTCTGTACTAAATGCCTTATGAGCATTACCTCACTTAATTCTCATATCTACCACTCAGAGTGTTTTTCATTATCCTTAGTTTGCAGCAGAAAAATGGAGACTCTGGAGGTTACATTTGGGACCCAGGTTCAGGCATCCCCAAAGTGAGGGAACAGGAATGTGAGCCCAAATCTGTTTGACATGAGTTTGGTGCTTCTAACCCCTTTTCTCTACCACTCCACACAATACTTGTTTTGTTCTTTGACCATAAGCTCTTCCATGGTAGGGACTCTCACAGTTTTTCTCTAACTCCCACAGCGCTAGCACAAACTTAAGCATATAGCAGGAGCTCAGTACAAGCCCTGAATGGGCACATTTGGCATGAACATGAACTTGAAGCAGAATGGTGTCCTAAGCAATGCAAATAGCCCCAGGTTGGGTGTATGTAAATGAGTGAAGTGGTCATACAGCAAGCTGAAGAATCTATTTCAAAAGTTTTTATTTTGTGCCTTTAAGGGATGTTTGGTATGTTAGGAAATTTGGGGGAATTCCCTCCACTGGTTTTGGAAAGATGACTGTGGTAACCTCTATCAGCAAGGCACCTAGCTGAAACAATGTAGCCAGGAAAATACCAAGGCCTATAACCACAGAATTTACCTAGTTTCCACATCAACCAATTGTCCCTAAAATAATTCCAAATAATGCTACTCAAGGGAGTGGTCTGTGGTTACATCCAAATTTCTGCGAGCCTGCTCCCTACTGCCCTCAGCCAGCCTTCTGGGGAAACTGAAGTACTAGATCACAGAGCCCTGCCCCAGTATGAAATTCCAGAGCACTTGTACTTGGTTTAATAATAATAATTAAGGATTAAAAAGGGATCTTCGCACACAGATGATACATTTTATTAGCCATGTAGCAACCATCATTTCTTAGAGCAGAGCATCTTCTAGTATAAAGTATCCTATGTCTGTGCCTTGCTCAGAGGAGCACAGATGTGCTCCAACTTATTTCTCAGATATTCATGCACTTTGTGCTCCTGTGTGGGGCTGTCCCTTAGATACTAGTGCTTTAGGTGAATTGGCTAAGCTCACGGTTGGGCAAGCAGGTGATGGGAAGAAAAGAGGGAAGTCACCATTGCTGAAAAGCCAGCCTTTGGGCCAAGATAAGGCTTGTAGAAAACTCCAGGCAATGAAGAGGCGCATGGGAATATTTCCTGGCCCCATGTGTATGTCCTGCTTTGTTTCTGAATATGGTGCTTGGCGCAGGGTAGGTGTTGTGGGTTGGAGGAAGCTGTTTTTCAGCTCACTGGCACAGGGGCCTTGTATAAAATGGGCATATAGCTGGGGCCAGAAATAAGCAGATTTATAAAGTTGGCAAAACCTTTAGAGTTATTCTTATCAAACCCTAGTCTTTGTCCAGCCCACTTGTTCTTTTATTCTTTCCATCCAGCTCTCTGGGTCTGGATGCCGGTGAAGCAGATCCACCACTTGGGCCTCCCAACTGCGGTCTCCCAGAGTCCGGTCGGGGTGAAACTTTTCAGGTTTCCCCATGTCCCATCCCCTCTGCATTGTCTTCTGGCTCCAGTCTGACACCAGAGCTGCCCTACTTACATGCCGCTGCCTACCCCACAGAGGAGTGAAGGATGGTGCGAACTGGTCATCCCTCAGCTTTGCAGATAGGCACGGCCTGGGGTGTGGGAGCCACCCTGTCCCACACCCTCACCCCATACAGCTTCTAGATAAAAGGAACTTCCTCTGTTGGCCCCAGCAAGTCATACACCAAGTGCCATTTTCTGTGCGTGCCATGAGTGAGAAGATTCCGAAGGCATTGTTCGTTGCTGCCCATACAGTCAGTGGATGTAAATGCTTACTTGCAGCAATTTTTAGTCTTTGAGGTGCATCAAATTTACTGCCTGGGCTTCTTAAAAATGTGTTGCCTTCTAGCCCTGAAATTCTAATTCAGTTTGGGGCCTGAGAATCTGCATTTGAATAGACTCTGAGCTATTTTTGTGAACACTGTATTTGTCAAAATTGACAAGGCATTTATAGCAAATAATCCCCAAACCTGGAAGGTTTCCAGCACAGTTTGGTGTGTGTACAGGACAGGGGTGGCGGGGGCAGTCACAGATGGGGAAACTGAGGCCCAATGAGGTGAACTGACTTTCCCAAAATCACAGCAGAAGTTAGAAGGACAGAAGCCTCACTCTTCATCTAGAACTTTTCCCACTCTTCCACACTATATTCCTTCTTCAAGTTTGTAGAAAAGCTCTTGTTAAGAGAGAATTGTTCCCTGTGGGAACCCTGATACATTAGGAAAAGAGGTACAGGGTGGGGAGTGGAGTCAGGACTATGTTGGGAGTTGGAGAAGAGGCAGTCGGTATCACTGAAAAGTGCCAGGTGGGCATTTTGTTACCTTTAACTAGCGTATCAAAGAGTTTTTAATTTTGCGAATTAAGAATCTTAACATTATAAAATGATAACGTTCAATTTTGGGAGAGATATTTTAGGTTATTGATTCTAATCCCCAGATGAGGAGAATGATGAGTCCTCTACGTCATGACAAAGCTATGAATAAAACCCAACTCAATTAAGGTCATTGGTGTTTCTGCTACTTTGCCTTCCTGCATCCTTGGTATTCTTCCCTGGCATGAAGTAATGATCCCAGTAAAGGAAACTCATCATCTTTCACTTTTGAGAAAACAGTACTTTTCTGTGTAGCAAAATCGTCCACTCAGCTGTTACTTCTCTCTTTAGCCTCCTCGGTGCTACTCGTGGTCTTAGAGATTCTGATAAGGGGCACGAGACCTTGGCATTTGTTACATACCAATAGCTAACATGGCAGTGGTAGGTTCTCCGTAAATGGTTGACAGTGGGTTGAATAATGGAGAACTGCATTTCAGTGAGCTCCATAGACTCTTGTACCACATATTGCATTAGCCAAGATAAGTTAGTCTTACGTGGCAAACAGAAGTTTTTGATCTTTATTTTATATACCAGCAGGAACATTATGAGGTATCTTTTAAAATCTCGGACAACTCTCTGAAGTTCAATATGCTACAGTCTCAGAACCTAAACCTTACTGTTTAGCTCTTCAGACCTAGATCAGAGCCTGGGAAATAATAGAGCCCAGTTGAATGAATGACTGTCTCCCCCTCTCCAACTTCCATACTGTCCCCTTTCCTTTCTTCTCCATGCACTGACAGGGGCCCTCCGTAGCTTGTCAGAAATCCTGTGGGGGTCACGGAGCTGAGCAGTGTTTGTCTGTTAGGTACAGGGGCCACTCCTCCACATGAGAATTTTGACATGGAATCCATGTCAGGGCAGCTAGCACTAAAGATGCATTCCACAGAGTTCTTGGAATTCTCTTCTTTCCAAAGGTGACGTGGTCCCCATCAAGCTTTGCTGTGCTTCTCGGATCCTAAGTCCGGTCCCCATTCTCTTGCCCCCCCCCCTCCAACTCAGGCTTCCTCCTCCTCCTCCTTTGTCACTCTTGCTGTACACATGCGTCATTAGCAACCTCTCGCTGCGGCAAGAACCGCTTTCATCTATGAATAGATTTTAACAGCCTCCTTCATACTTCCTCTCAGGGCTGCACTGACTCAGCTACCCTGGGAACAGGGAGTGCTTTGACTGACAGGGAGCCTTCCCATTCTAAAGTGTGATGATGGCAGGGCGAGAGGTGCAAGAAGACCTGTCTAAAGGAAGCCTTCCTGAAATGATAAATCCACCCCAGCAATGTAAGAGGCAGAGTCGAAAGACGATCAGCAGCTGGAGAGCTATGGTGGGTTGCCGTGGATGAAGTGAGAGTAGGGGATCTGAAATTACTGATTAAAGAAAAAAGGCATCTTTCAGGTTTCGGGCTTTGATCTAAGGAGTAAAAAGAAAGTGCCTCCCCTGAGAAAGGATATTTAGAGAGTCAATTTGCAAGTAGCTAAGGCAGGGGGAAGAGATTTCCAGAAGGCATATCGAGGTCATCTGTTCACAAGTAATGGGTGCAATGGCTCTCACACTGAATTCACAGCTACTGCCTTTGATTAGTGACAGGACACCATCACCACAGTCCAGCTGCAAAGCCTCTGTGGGCTTTCCCAGACAAGAAGGACCATTTGTGCTCAAGCACCCAGGATGTGTGGGAACAAACACCTAGCTTGAGCCTTATGTAGGATGAAACCAGCCAAAGAGGTTTTTCCAGAAAGAGGGAACCTCAAGGCTGTTTATTAACAGGACAATGGATTCACCCAATAGAAATGTTTGGTGGTGTCTGCTTAATTATTCTCAGGCACTTATTATTGCAATTAGGAACCTGCTAAATTGCAAAACCTCGTCTAGACTAGAATTAAAAAGAACCTGTTTGTGATTGTTTTTTTGTTGGAGAGAGCAGGTAAACAGTTCAACCTAGAGACTCACTCAAATGTTTACTCAGTCTCTCATGGACTTGGACTACAGCCTCTCTTGGCTTTTAATGATGCAAAGGGGCACACCAAAACACAAGTGCATGCAAGACTCCTGTCACACCATTCACCCTTAGCTGCAGCGTGTAACACTCTTAATAGTGAGTATGTTTGCTGTTCCTATAAACAATGACTATTAAGGTTTTGATTTTTATTTTCTTTAGCTAGAGACTTTGTCCAGAAACAAACTAGAATGAGAGAAGGAGCTTCAGAAAGTCAGATAGGGTTCAGAAACACAGTGATGGGAAGATATCTATGTCCCAAAATACCACTTCCTACCGGCACCTCCAAAATGTATTCCTCTTGAAATCCTCTCTGCCTCAGATTCTATGTATCTCCATTTCTTGAGGTTTCTCCTACCTCTTACAGTGATAGTTCTTTGTTCCTTGATCTTCACCTACAGCCAGACTTATTATTAATTCCCTTGTTTTTCTAAAGTCAATGCTAAGTGGAGATTTAAATTCACCTTCTTAACCCCATGCTGATTTTTTTCTTCTCTGAACGGTCACAGCATTTTACATCTATTCCATTCATCTGTGCACTTAACTATGTGAATCCTTGGATTGTTACTTAACAGTTTGGGTGTATATTATCTTCCCAATTATATCTACAGTACTTGGCAACAATGACATAATCAGGAGTCTGCGATTCACAACAGTTTCTAGGGGCTCCTGGGTGGTTCAGTCGGTTAAGTGTCTGCCTTCGGCTCAGGTCATGGTCTCAGGGTCCTGGGATCAAGCCCCATGTCAGGCTCTCTGCTCAGCGTGGGGTCTGCATCTCCCTCTGCCCGTCCTCCCACTCGTGCTCACTCCCTCTCTGTCTCTCAAATAAACAAAATCTTTAAAAAAAAAAAAAGCCAACAACAACAGTTTCTAACACATAAGAGGTCTTTAGGAAATATTTTGTAGTTTGAAGGTGCTTTTTTATAGTTAATAAAATTTTTTTGAGCAGTTCCAGGTTTACAACAAATTTCAGTGGAGAGTACATAGTTTCCATATACCACCCCCACCCCTGCTGCTGCAACACTCCCCACTCCCAGTTTCCCCTGTGATTTTACATTTTACATCCGTAGGGTACATTTGTTGCAGTTGATGAGCCAGTACTGATACAGTATTTTTAACTTAAGTCCATATTTTACATTAGGCTTCACTCTTCTGGTTGTACATTTTATCTATTTTGACACTGTATACAGTGTCAAATACAGTACATAGTGTCGATATCTTCAATTTACCACTGCAAAAGCATACAGAATAGCTTCAATGACCTAGAAACCTCCAGTGTTCCACCAGTTCATTCCTCCCGTGCCACACCCCTCCACATGCCACACCCGGGCAGCCCCGGATCTTCTCTCTGGCTCTAGAGCTCCCAGAACGTCAGAGAGTTGGAATTGTACAGTATATACCTTTTCAGACTGTCATTTTTCCCTTAGAGATCAGCACTTAGGTTCCTTCATATCTTTTCATTGCTTGAGAGCTCATTTCTTTTTATTATTGAATCACATTCCATTATTTGGATATACCATGTTTTATCTCTTCACCCACTGAACGACACCTTGGTTGTTCCTTCATTTTGGCAAGTATGATTAAAGCTGCCATAAACGTTCATGTGCAGCTTCTTGTGTGGACCTAAGTTTTCAGATTATTTGTGTAAACAGCAAAAAGTGCAACTACTGGATCATATGGTATGAGTATGTTCCATTTTATAAGAAACTGCCAGTTTGTCTTCAACGTGGTAGTACCATTTGTAATCCTGCCAGCAATGAATGAAAATTCTGGTTGCTTAGATGATCTTTTGAAACTGGCTTTTGGTAGGCAGAAGATATAAAGGAGGAACATTTGTGGGGTAGAATTAATCCAGAGTCACCTATCCTTACCTTTAGGTTGTCCTGCGGTAAATAGTGAGGAGTCGTGAATAGTGAGTGGGTGTAGAAACAAGCAGGTCTGGATGGTCTCTTCATCCTGCTACTTACCAGCTATGTGGTCAAAACAAATGACTTAACCTCAGCTTCAGTTTTGTTTTTTTTTTTAAGATTTTATTTATTTATTTGACAGAGAGAGACACAGCGAGAGAGGGAACACAAGCAGGGGGAGTGGGAGAGGGAGAAGCAGGCTTCCTGCAGAGCAGGGAGCCCGATGCGGGGCTTGATCCCAGGACCCTGGGACCATGACCTGAGCCGAAGGCAGACGCTTAACGACTGAGCCACCCAGGCGCCCCCGAGCTTCAGTTCTTCTTAAGGACTGGGACAATAGTATCAACTTTCTCAGTCTCTAATGAATATATTAAACAAGATAATGCATCTGAAGAGACGCATAATGGGCACTCAAAAGATGGTTTCCATCCCAGCTGTAGGGATAAACTAATTTTATTTTCACCCCAACTATAGGGACTCTACTAATTTTTACTGGAATTTTTTTAAGATATGATAATCAATATCCACTCCCTGTATTCCGAGTTCCTTTAAGATCACTGCACAGTCCTGTGATTAAAACAAGAAAAAACATCAGTATTCTTAATGGGAGTGGAATGTTCCAGTCACTATTTTCACCTGGGAAAAAAGTTGAGGGACTAGAAATGTCCTTCCAAGTCCTTGACTCATGGAGACCTCACTCTTGAACACAGGGCTGCGTGCTTGCCTCACCTTGGCCACATCTCAGCAAATGAGGTCACTGTGACAAGGGGGCGGTACAGGTGGCTCCACTTGATCCTCTCTCAGGCGAGCCTCACTGAGCATGAGCTTTTCCTCTGAGAAACATAGTCAGCAGCATCTTGCAGCCATGGCTTCACTGCGGCCTGTGGAGAGCTCAGAAACTGTAGTCACCCTAGAATATTTTCACTCATCTTCCTGTACTTACCACAGGAAATACCACTGACCAGTGAGACCTTCATGAAATGCTCCTGTGGTGGGTCATATTTTCGTATTTTCTCTTGCTTTTGCTGTTTATGTGTGGCAAAGTACGTGCGTGGAGGTGTCTTGCCTGCAGCCTAATTTCTTTTAAACTCTTAAATATCATTTTCAGACCCTGCTTCTCTGGCCCTAAGCTAATAGTTATCTTCCGTTTATCTGCTTAATGTAATTCACAGGGTAAAAACAGCCTTTGGCCCTCAGCCCCTTTTTCCATATGACTGTCTTCATCTGCTGATTTCCAGCTAAGGAGTAGCTGAGAGAAGTTGAATCTAATAAGGGTGTTTTATTGTGCAGGTGGGCCAGGTTTCTATTTTGGTGGTTGCTATATATTTGACTAGTCTGTCGATTACTGCTTTGCCACTCCCATATGCATCACGCTGTGCTAGGAAGGAAGTGATCAGTGAACACCAGAAATTAAGATTCAAAGATTAGAGAGTCATGATTTCTTTACTTTTGGGGGTTTATTGCTATGAATAAATTATGGTTCAGTGACTAGTGGAGAAACTTACTGATGGACCTCTATTACCAAGTAATTATTGATATACTCTTAATCCATACATAGATCCAACATTGTGACTGCTAGAGAACCCCATTATAGGTGAGCTGGGGAGAGATGAAGTTGTTTTAAGGATGCTTCCATTTGGAGGAGAATGTGAGCTTTTGTGTTTTAAAAATTCTATACTGGGTCTATAAAGGCCAATATGTAGAAATTGTACCTTAGGCCATATCGTATGGAAAAAGATTGGTCAGATTTCAGGAGGAGTTTGAAAGGACTCTATTACTGTATCACTTACTGAAAGAATGATATTTTGGAATCAAAGCTCCAGCATAGTTAAAAGACTAAAGAATATTTTTGATCTGAGAACACATGCTTTTTTGTTTTCTAAATGTAACAGAACCATCAGTTGGATCATGGTTTAAGTATTTATATTTCCACTAAGTAATAAGTAAACCAAGGCAACTAAATTGTATAGTTCCCACTCATGATCCATATTGCCAGTTACAGGCAGATTATAATAACCAGATTCAGTATTTCATTTCCTGAGATAATATAATATTAACCATGTTAGTTTTTTAACCATATTAATTTAACCATATTAATCTTAAAGGGGTTATTGGTTTTCTCCTAGACTCCGTGAATGAAGTTAGATAATTGAGGCATCACCAGACCAACTGTTAAGATTTCTCTGTGTGTGAGTAATCAAAGTAGGAATAATGGGGGTAGTCACTTGATTACCTTTTTACTTTTGAAAACATAACATTGTAACGTTATTTCTAAGGCTGATGTTTGGCTGAGGCTTACCCATGTGGCTGCACCGCTTGTCCAAATACAGAAATACTTCCATTGAAATTGGTAAATAGTTACTACCTTGGGCTCCTCTAATGTCTTTCTAGAACCTTGGCTGACTCAGGGCCTCTCCTGGACCCTCCCCTGATCAAAGTCTCCATTATAATAAATGGTTGGCAGAAAGGGTCACAATCACTTTCTTCTCTATACGCACACCCCTTGGCAATATGAGTTTTGTTTTTTCCCATTAAGAGGTAAAGCCTCTTTTTTCACTCCTTGAATTTGGACTTATCTTGGGGCAGGACTTCACCAATAAAATGCAGTATAAATGATATTATGTAAATTATACACCTAGGCCTAAACAGGTCTTGTGCACATCTGGTCTTTCGCTCTCAGAAACATGCTCTGGAGTCATAAGAACAAGCCCAAAATACTCTGGTGAAAGATGAGAAACCAAGTGGAGCAGAGATGAACTCCTAAACCAGGCTTTCTCAGACCACTCTGAACTGGCAGTTGAACGAAGATGTAGGAGAAAGCCTGGATGAGAGCAGAACTACCCAGCTGAACCTAGTCCAAATTACTGACCCTTAGACATATGAGCTAAGTAGGTGGTCATGCCTACTTTAGGTCCATAGGCTTAAATGTTTCTTATGCAGGAACATTTATTGCAAATTTATAAGATTACATATAACTTATAACATTATCTACACATAAATAGGCAAATAATATACCAGTAGTCCAGCATCTAGGAGGTAACAACTAGGGAATAGCAGGTCCTCCAGGTCCTCCAGAAATCTCCCATGCCCAGGCCAGTGTCTATTTTGATTCATTGGTCCCAATGGTGCAGCAACAATTTCCTCAGGAGAGTATGAGCTTTGACATTTTTAAAATTCCATACTGTGGCTACAAAGGCCAATAAGTAGCAATTATACTTAAGACTATACAGTATGAAAAGAAGATTTATCACATTCCACCAGAGTTCGAAAGGATCCTATTACTATAATACACACCTAGCTGTCATTAATTTTTTAGTTGTAATTAGAAATTATTTGATACTAGGCATTTACCCCAAAGATACAGATGTAGTGATCCAAAGGGGCACTTGCACCCCAATGTTCATAGCAGCAATGTCCACAATAGCCAAACTGTGGAAAGAGCTAAGATGTCCGTTGACAGATAAATGGATAAAGAAGATGTGATACACACACACACACACACACACACACACACACACACACACACACACACAAAAGAATATTACTGAGCCATTAGAAAGAATGAATACTTACCATTTACATTGATGAGAATGGAACTGGAGGGTATTATGCTGAGTGTGATAAGTCAATCAGAGAAAGACAATTATATGGTTTCACTCATATGTGAAATATAAGAAACAGTGCAGAGGATAATAGGGGAAGGGAGGGAAAACCGAATGGGAAGTCATCAGGGAGAAAAACCATGAGGGACTCTTAACTATAGGAAACAAACTGAGGGTTGCTGGAGTGGAGGTGGGTGGGAGGCTGGGGTAATTGGGGGATGGGCATCAAGGAGGGCATGTGATGTGATGAGCACTGGGTGTTAAACGCAACTGATAAATTACTGCACACTACATCTGAAGCTAATGATGTACTATATGTTGGCTAATTGAATTTAAATTAAAAAGAAATTATTTGATACTTCAGAGTGTTTTTAAGGTTTAAATTATTCATTAAAGTTTATTTTTAGCAATCACTGTTTTTCTTACCAAGTTTAATCAGAATGAAATACTCGAGTTAAAAAAATTTTTCTTGGTAAAACTGAGTAAAAAGACAACCCAATTTTTTAAACAGATAAAAACCCAATGAACTGAAAACTTATGTGCACACAAAAAATCTGGCTGTTTATAGCAGCTTTATTCATAATTATCAAAATGTGGAAGGAACGAAGATGTTCTTCAGTAGGTGAATGGATAAACAAACTGCATTCCATCCATATAGTGGACTATTATTTAGCTTTAAAAAAAAATCAGTTGTTAAGTCCTAAAAAGACATGGAGGAAACTTAAATGCATATTATTAAATGAAAGAAACCAATCTGAAATGGCTACAGACTTCCTGTATGATTGGAACTGTACAACATTCTGACAAGGCAAAACTATGGAGAAAGTAAAATGATGAGTGGTTGTCAGGTGTTTGTGTGGAGAGAAGGTTGAGTAGATAGAGCCCTGGGCGTTTTTAAGGCAGTGGGACTGTTTAGTATGACCATTAAGAGTGAAACCTAATGTAAACTATGGACTTCGGTTGATAATACACAATCACAACACAGTGTGATATCACAACCATTAATTGTTACAAGTGGACCACACTGGTGTGGGATGTTGGTGGTGGAGGAGGCTGTGTGTAGGAAGAGGTGGTGTATGCGGACTTTCTCTTCTATTTTGCTGTGAGCCTAAAACCTACCCTAAAAAATAAAACTAGGGGTGGCGGAGAAAATGGCAGAGGAGTAGGAGACCTGGATTTCGTCTGGTCTCAGGAATTCAGCTGAACAGGGATCAAACCATTCTCAACACCTACGAACTCAACAGCAGACCGAAGAAGATTGTAGCAACAACTCTCTGAACAGAGAAGCGACCACTTACTGGAAGGTAGGACGTGCGGAGAAGTGAATCCGAGGCAATATTCGGGAGGAGAGACGGCGGGGGAGGAGGCCTCCCTCGGCTGCTTCTGGCAAGTGATAGAGCCGCGGAGCACAAAATGGGAACTTTTAGAAGTCGGCTCCGCTGAGGGACGTCGCTCCAGTGGCTAAGCTGGGGGTGGAACCCTCGCGGGACAGTGTGGTCTCAGGACCTTCGGGGTCACAAGAAGACCGGGGGTGCCTGAGTGCGGCAGAGCTCCCAGGTATGGGAGCGGGGAAGCCGGCTGCAGAGACGGAGCCGAGGCGCGGGCTCTCAGCTCGGGGTGGCCATAAACTGTGACCCGCGGCCCAGTCGGGCCACTGCTCCTCCAGCAGGGACCCAACAAGCGGCAGATCCAGGGAGACTCCCCTTCCGCCCCCAGGAGGAGCGGCGCGGGAGCGCACCGCAGGGATCTGCTGGGTTTGGAGACTCCACACGGGGTCGGGAGCCAGAGATAGAAACGCTCGGTCACAGGCCGGGTGAGCACGGAGTGCGGCCGGAGACCGGGGAGACGGGAGTGACTGCTTTTCTCTGGGGGCGCACTGAAGAGCGGGGTCCCGAGTTCTTGGCTTCTCCAGGTGGAGATTGGGAGGCCACCATTTTCACTCTGGTCCTCCAAAGGTGTACCGAGAGCTTGCAGGGAACAAAAGCTCCTGAGAGCAAACCCGAGCAGATTGCTTAGCCGGGACTGACCCTCCGGCGAAGACTTTTGGGAACCACGGCAACAGGCTCCTCCCCAAGATCAGCAGGAACAGCCAGCAAGCCAAGACCAAGTTTACCGATCAAGGAGAACGGGAGAACTCCAGCGCTAGGGGAATACTACACATAGAATTCATGGCTTTTTTACCATGATTCATTAGTTTCTCAAAGTTAATTTTTTTAACTGTTTTTTTTTGAATTTTTCTTTTTTCAACCAACATCTTATCAATCCCTTTAAAAAAAAAACATTTTTTATTTTTCTTTTTTAGAGTCATATTTTATCCCTTCATGGTAGTTACCCTTATTTTTGGCATATATATATATATATATAAGTTGTTCTCTCTTTAAAATTTTGAGATACAGTTTCTTCTAACGGATCAAAATATACCCTAAATCACTGGTGTATGGCTTTGTTCTAGTCTCCTGCCTGATCACATTCTCTCCCTTTTTTTTTTAAATCTTCTTTTTTCAAACAACTTCTTATCTTAACAATTCCTTTTATAAAATCTTTTATAATTTTCATCTTTACAGTCATCTTCCATCCCTTCATTGTATGGACCCTTATTTTGTACATATATGTCTTTCTTCCTTTAAAATTTTAGGAGATGCTTTCTCCTAACAGACCAAAATATGCCCCAATCCAGTGTGTGGCACTGATCTATGCACTAGCCTGATCATATTTGATCATATTCTGTTTTCTTTTGTTTTGTTTTGTTCTGTTTTTGTTTGTTTTTATCTCTTTCTTTTTCTTTTTCTCCTCTTTCTTTTTTCTTTATTTCCCTTTCTTTTCCCCTGGTTTCAAGTCTTTTCTGATTTGTATAGAGTATATTTGCTGGGGACATTTTTAACCTGTTAGCATTTTGTTCTCTCATTCATCTATTCTCCTCTGGACAAAATGACAAGACGAAAAAATCACCTCAGCAAAAAGAACAAGAGGTAGTACCGTCTGCCAGGGACCAACTCAATACGGATATTAGTACGATGTCGGACCTAGAGTTCAGAATCATGACTTTAAAGATACTAGCTGGGCTTGAAAAAAGCGTAGAAGTTATTAGAGAAACCCTTTCTGGAGAAATAAAATAACTAAAATCTAACCAAGTAGAAATCAAAAAAGCTATTAATGAGGTGCAATCAAAAATGGAGGCACTAACTGCTAGGATAAATGAGGCAGAAGAGAGAATCAGCAAAATAGAACACCAAATGATGGAAAATAAAGAGGCTGAGAAAAAGAGAGAGAAACAACTACTCGATCACAAGGGCAGAATTCAAGAGATAAGCAATAGGAGAAGACGAAACAACATTAGAATAACTGGGATCCCAGAAGAAGAAGAAAGAGAGAGAGGGGCAGAAGGTATATTGGAGCAAATAATAGCGGAGAACTTCCCTAATGTGGGGAAGGAAACAGGCATCAAAATCCAGGAGGCAAAGAGAACCCCCCCTCAAAATCAATAAAAATAGGTCAGCACCCCGACATCTAATAGTAAAACTTATGAGTCTCAGAGACAAAGAGAAAATCCTGAAAGCAGCTTGGGAGAAGAGATATATAACCTACAATGGTAGAAATATTAGATTGGCAACAGACCTATCCACAGAGACCTGGCAAGCCAGAAAGGACTGGCATGGTATCTTCAGAGCACTAAACGAGAAAAATATCCAGCCAAGAATATTGTATCCAGCTAGGCTGTCATTGAAAATAGAAGGAGAGATAAAAAGCTTCCAGGACAAACAAAAACTAAAGGAATTTGCAAACACAAAACCAGCCCTACAAGAAATATTGAAAGGAGTCCTCTAAGCAACGAGAGCCTAAAAGCAGCATAGATCAGAAAGGAACACAGACAATATACAGTAACAGTCACCTTACAGGCAATACAATGGCACTAAATTCATACCTTTCAATAGTTACCCTGAATGTAAATGGGCTAAATGCCCCAATCAAAAGACACAGGCAATCAGATTGGATTAAAAAACAAGACCCATCAATATGCTGGCTGCAGGAGACTCATTTTAGACTCAAAGACACCCCCAGATTGAAAGTGAGGGAGTGGAAAACCATTTACCATGCTAATGGACACCAAAAGAAAGCTGGGGTGGCAATCCTTATATCAGACAAATTAGATTTTAAAACAAAGACTGTAATAAGAGATGGAGAAGGACACTATATCTTACTTAAAGGGTCTATCCAACAAGAAGATCTAACAATTGTAAATATCTATGCCCCTAACATGGGAGCAGCCAATTTTATAAGGAAATTAATAACAAAATCAAAGAAACACATTGACAACAATACAATAATATTCGGGGACTTTAACACCCCCCCTGACTGAAATGGACAGATCATCAAAGCAAAAGATCAACAAGGAAATAAAGACTTTAAATGAAAAACTGGACAAAATGGACTTCACAGACATATTCAGAACATTCCATCCCAAAGCAGCGGAATACACATTCTTCTCTAGTGTCCATGGAACATTCTCCAGAATTGATGACATCTTAGGTCACAAATCAGGTCTCAACTGGTACCAAAAGATTGGGAACATTCCCTGCATATTTTCAGACCACAGTGCTTTGAAACTAGAACTCAATCACAACAGGAAAGTCGGAAAGAAGTCAAATACATGGAGGCTAAAGAGCATCCTACTGAAGAATGAATGGGTCATCCAGGAAATTAAAGAAGAATTAAAAAAATTCATGGAAACCAATGAAAATGAAAACACAACTGTTCAAAATCTTTGGGATACAGCAAAAGCAGTCCTAAGAGGAAAGTACATAGCAATACAAGCCTTTCTCAAGAAACAAGAAAGGTCTCAAATACACAACCTAAGCCTACACCTAAAGGAGCTAGAGAAAAAACAGCAAATAAAGCCTAAACCCAGCAGGAGAAGAGAAATCATAAAGATGGGAGCAGAAATCAATGAAATAGAAACCAATAGAACGGTAGAACACATCAACGAAACTAGGAGCTGGTTCTTTGAAAGAATTAATAAGATTGATAAACCCCTGGCCAGACTTATCAAAAAGAAAAGAGAAATGACCCAAATCAACAAAATCATGAATGAAAGAGGAGAGATCACAACCAACACCAAAGAAATACAAACAATTATAAGAACATATTATGAGCAACTCTACGCCAGCAAATTAGATAACCTGAAAGAAATGGGTGCATTCCTAGAGATGTTTCAACTACCAAAATTGAACGAGGAAGAAATAGAAAACCTGAACAGACCTATAACCACTAAGGAAATTGAAGCAGTCATCAAAAATCTCCCAAGAAACAAAAGCCCGGGGCTAGATGGCTTCCCAGGGGAATTCTACCAAACATTTAAAGAAGAATTAATACCTATTCTCCTGAAACTGTTCCAAAAAATAGAAATGGAAGGAAAACTTCCAAACTCATTTTCTGAGGCCACCATTACCTTGATCCCAAAACCAGACAAAGACCCCATCAAAAAGGAGAATTACAGACCAATATCCTGGATGAACATGGATGCAAAAATTCTCACCAAAATCCTAGCCAATAGGATCCAAGAGTACATTAAAAGGATTATTCACCATGACCAAGTGGGATTTATCCCTGGGCCGCAAGGTTGATTCAACATCTGCAAATCAATCAACGTGATACAATATATTAACAAAAGAAAGAACAAGAATCATATGATCCTCTCAATAGATGTAGAAAAAGCATTTGACAAAGTACAGCATCCTTTCTTGATCAAAACTCTTCAGAGTATAGGGATAGAGGGTACATACCTCAATATCATAAAAGCCATCTATGAAAAACCTACAGCAAATATCATTCTCAATGGGGAAAAGCTGAGAGCTTTTCCCCTAAGGTCAGGAACGTGGCAGGGATGTCCACTATCACCACTGCTATTCAACATAGTATTAGAAGTCCTAGCCACAGCAATCAGACAACAAAAAGAAATCAAAGGCATCCAAATCGGCAAAGAGGAAGTCAAACTCTCACTCTTTGCAGATGATATGATACTGTATGTGGAAAACCCAAAAGACTCCACCCCAACACTGCTAGAACTCATACAGGAATTCAGTAAAGTGGCAGGATATAAAATCAGTGCACAGAAATCAGTGGCATTCCTATACACCAAAAACAAGACAGAAGAGAGACAAATTAAGGAGTCGATCCCATTTACAATTGCACCCAAAACCATTAGATACCTAGGAATAAATTTAACCAAGGAGGCAAAGGATCTGTACTCAGAAAACTATAAAATACTCATGAAAGAAATTGAAGAAGACACAAAGAAATGGAAAAATGTTCCATGCTCATGGATTGGAAGAACAAACATTGTGAAGATGTCAATGCTACCTAGAGCAATCTACACATTCAAAGCAATCCCCATCAAAATACCATCCACTTTTTTCAAAGAAATGGAACAAATAATCCTAAAATTTGTATGGAACCAGAAGAGACCCCGAATAGCCAGAGGAATATTGAAAAAGAAAAGCAAAGCCGGTGTCATCACAATTCCGGACTTAAGCTCTATTACAAAGCTGTCATCATCAAGACAGTATGGTACTGGCACAAAAACAGACACATAGATCAATGGAACAGAATAGAGAGCCCAGAAATGGACCCTCAACTCTATGGTCAACTAATCTTTGACAAAGCAGGAAAGAATGTCCAATGGATAAAAGACAGTCTCTTTAACAAATGGTGTTGGGAAAATTGGACAGCCACATGTAGAAGAATGAAACTGGTCCATTTCCTTACACCACACACAAAAATAGACTCCAAATGGTTGAAAGACCTAAACGTGAGACAGGAGTCCATCAGAATCCTAAAGGAGAACACAGGCAGCAATCTCTTCGACCTCAGCCGGAGCAACTTCTTCCTAGAAACATCGCCAAAGGCAAGGGAAGCAAGGGCAAAAATGAACTATTGGGATTTCATCAAGATAAAAAGCTTTTGCACAGCAAAAGAAACAGTCCACAAGACCAAAAGACAACCGACAGAATGGGAGAAAATATTTGCAAATGACATATCAGATAAAGGGCTAGTATCCAAAATCTATAAAGAACTTATCAAACTCAACACCCAAAGAACAAATAATCCAATCAAGAAAGGGGCAGAAGACATGAACAGACATTTTTCCAAAGAAGACATCCAAATGGCCAACAGACACATGAGAAAGTGCTCAACATCGCTCGGCATCAGGGAAATCCAAATCAAAACCTCAGTGAGATACCACCTCACACCAGTCAGAATGGCTAAAATTAACAAGTCAGGAAACGACAGATGTTGGCGGGGATGCGGAGAAAGGGGAACCCTCCTACACGGTTGGTGGGAATGCAAGCTGGTGCAACCCCTCTGGAAAACAGTATGGAGGTTCCTCAAACAGTTGAAAATAGAGCTACCATACGATCCAGCAATTGCACTACTGGGTATTTACCACAAAGATACAAATGTAGGGATCCGAAGGGGTATGTGCATCCCAATGTTTATAGCAGCAATGTCCACAATAGCCAAATTGTGGAAAGAGTCAAGGTGTCCATCAACAGATGAATGGATAAAGAAGATGTGGTATATATACACAATGGAATATTATGCAGCCATCAAAAGGAATGAGATCTTGCCATTTGCAACGACGTGGATGGAACTGGAGGGTGTATTGTTGAGTGAAATAAGTCAGTCAGAGAAAGACATGTATCATATGACCTCACTGATATGAGGAATTCTTAATCTCAGGAACAAACTGAGGGTTGCTGGAGTGGTGGGGGGTAGGAGGGAGGGGGTGGCTGAGTGATAGACATTGGGGAGGGTATGTGCTATGGTGAGCGCTGTGAATTGTGCAAGACTGTTGAATCACAGATATGTACCTCTGAAACAAATAAAGTAATATATGTTAAGAGAAACAAAGAAGAAGAAGATAGCAGGAGGGAAAGAATGAAGGGGAGTAAGTTGGAGGGGGAGACGAACCATGAGAGATGGTGGACTCTGAAACACAAACTGAGGGTTCTAGAGGGGAGGGGGGCGGGGGGATGGGTTAGCCTGGTGATGGTATTAAAGAGGGCACATTCTGCGTGGAGCACTGGGTGTTATGCACAAACAATGAATCATGGAACACTACATCAAAAGCTAATGATGTAATGTATGGTGATTAACATAACAATAAAACAATTTAAAAAAATAAATAAAACTATATATTTTTTAAAAATTGGATAAAAGACTTGAATAGACACATTATAATGAATGGTCAATAAGCAAATGAAAATAATTCTCAACATTCTTAGTCATCAGGGATGCAAATTCGACCTACACTGACATATCACTACACACCCACTAGAAGGGCTAATATTAAAAAAGCCATCAATATCCATTGTTGGCAAGGATGTAGAGCACCTAGAATTTTTACACATTGCTGGTGGGAGTGTAAAATAGTGCAAACACTATTTCTTATAAAGTTAAAATATGCACTTACCCAGAAATTCTACTCTGGTATTTACTCAGAAGAACTGGAAACAAAATAAAAAGAAATTGATAAAAAGATATGTGCACAACTGTTGGTTCCAGCTTTATCCATTATAACCCCAAACTGGAAACAACCCAAATGTATGCCAACTGGTGAATGATAAATAACCTGTGCTATAGTCTTACAATAAATTATCTTAAACAGTAAGGTAAAATGAACTGCTAATTCAGGTCACAATGTGGATGAATCTTAGGCATTATGCTGAGCAAAAGAAGCCAAACACAGAACAGTACAGATTGCTGAGTGCATTAAATGAAATTCAGGACCAGGCAAAACTAATCTTTAGTGATGGAAAAGAGTCAGTGGTCATTTGGGGGCTGGATGAGAAGGAGGGATGAGAGATGAACTTCAAAGGGATTAAAAAAATATATATCCTTCCTACGGTCAAGATATCACTTCTAGAGAGGGTAAAACAGATCCCATGCTCATGGTGAATATTGCTAATCAATTATGGTACATTTTTCAGCTTTTTTGGCATTCAAAGACAATGCTCCAGATAGCCACCGTGAACCATCAAAGTTGGCTCAGTCCTTGAAACCTTTCTGCTGTTCCAAACTAAGGCCCCTCCAGCCTTACCCGCCCCAACCCCCCATACACCTCTGCCCCAGAGCAGGAAGTAGGACGGCGGGCTCCATGGACACGTGTCATGTGCACTTGCACCGAGCATTCCTGTTTACAATCGCCTCGTAGTTGGCACCATCCTGAAATTATTAATAGATTTTTTTTAATAATGGACCTCTCATTGTCATGTTGTACTGGCCCCCCAAATTTCATAGCCAGTCCTGGCAGCAAGCCTGTCAGTCATGAAGCCCCTGAAGTCGGTTCAGCTTCAGTTTTCAGTCTGTAGTTTTTTTAAGATACAAAGATAGCATCAATTCTTTCTAATGCTTTTCTTGCTCAGTATCTTGCTCTCTACTTCAAGGCCAAAGCAAATAGGCCGATGACTCTTTTGTGGGGCAAAGAGACATTTGATTCGCTTTCCAGTGAGAAAGCCCTAATTACTATTTTGAATGGGGTTGATTTCTAAGTCTTCCTTCGGACTTTTGTTTTCGCCTCTGGCTTCTTGTAAAGAGGCCATGCCTTCATGTAAAGGGCATGGCCTTTTAACTACCTAGGAGTTTTTAAATACAGGATGGGGCATTTCCGTTCCCATTCTTCCAATCAAATTGCATCACTTTCAGATCTTCAGCACTTGCGTTAGCATTAAGTAAAATAAAAAGCTCTGTCTTGATGCTATGGGCTGAACTGTATCCTCCAAAAATATGTCACAATCCTAACTCCCAGTACCTGTGACTGTGATCTGATTGGGAGTAAACTCTGTGAAGACATGGAGAGAACATCCTATACAAGCCAGGGATGCCTGAGGCCACCAGAAGCTGGGAGAGAGGCATACAATTCTCCCCCAGTGTCCTCAGAAGGAACCAACCCGACCGACACCTTGATCTCAGAAGTCTAGCCTCCAGAACTAAGAGACAGTAAATTCCTGTTATTGAAGCTACCCAACCTGTGGTACTTTCTGTGGCAACCGCAGCAAACTAATGAAGCCACTGAAATTGAAGGGCAGAAAAGCATGACGGTAGACCTCCCAGATAAATTATATTTAATTTCTATTTAATTTCTCTGTTATTTGCCCTTCTTAAACATGCATTAATCTCTGTTTCCTCATCCACACCCTTGGGTTTTCCTTGGGTTATCACAAAGCTACCTTCTGGCTGGAATCTAACGACCTAACCATCAAAATGTGGTCTCCCTGATGTCTACACTAAAGTCACCCGGTACGCTTGTTTAAAACGTCGCTTTCTAAGTCTCCGACTAGAACGACAGAATTAGATTCTTTGGGAAAAGATGACCCGTGAGTCTTCATCTTCTAAAAGTTCTCCGGGTGATTCTGAAGTGAACTAAAGTTTGGTTAGTAAACTAAGTGGTTACTGAAGGAATCTCTGGCTGGATGGCCAGCACATGAGGGAATAGTTCACACACAGCAACAGCCTGCCCCTCCCCAGGGTCTGTCTCTTTTTAGGAGCTAGGTAAGGGAGACCCCCCCTCCGCACACTCATCCCCATTCCCCTGCTCCAGATAAAAGACCCACTTAGTACAAGTTCCAGCATAGGGGAGGAATCTCATCCCCCTTTATCAAAAGCAGCAGAAGGATTCCCAGAACCAGAATCTTTCTGAAACTCTTAATCCCCCTAGCACTTCCAGAGACAAGGAAGGTGTTTGGGTAAATAGTTGAACTCTTAATTACTATAATTTTTACCTTACTCTTTACCACAGAAAACTAGGTTATACACCAAGAGTTTATAGCTATGCTTGGTTCCTTAAAACTACTTTTGAGCCAAAAAGCACTACTACACTTTATCAGAAAGCGACTTCTGGCTGCTTTAAACCCCAATAAGACCTGTTTTGGATAGGCTAGAAAATTCAAGGCCCCAGACCATTCTTGGTATCTGTTCCCCTCTTTCAAGAGTCCTCTTATTTACCCATTAAATTCACAAGATAGAGGACAAATAATGGTGCCTCAAAAGTAAGGGGTTCAAAACCCAAGACACACAGAGACACATGTAGGAAGGAGCAGGCTATGGAATTACAGACACTTTGTGTAGGCAGAATTTGGAAATCCCTAGTTAAATCTGGAGTTTCCAGAAGTTTCTACTGGGAAGTGGTTAAAGTGCCTCTTTGCTTTTTATCTTGTCTGTGAGACAAAAGGGGGTGCTAGAATAGCAGTCCTTTCTGAACAAGTTCTCTGTCTTCCTGCGATCAGCTGCTATCTTCTCTGTAGTATGGTGCATTAGGGTGTTTGTTCTCTCTTAAAACCTGTTACTTGCCTGAGGAAGGGGAGTTTTAGGGTCTCTGTCTGAGGGATATTTATTAGCATGTGCTTACCTTTGAATTTGGCACCCCAAGGAAAAATAATCAGGTTGGAAATACCAAGCCTGTTTTGTTAAACCATTTTCCAATTCAAAGATAACATCTCCTCTGCTTCTTTCCCTATTTTTATTTTTTTTTAAGATTTTATTTATTATTTATTTGACAGAGAGAGAGACAGCAAGAGAGGGAACACAAGCAGGGGAGTGGGGGAGGGAGAAGCAGGCTTCCCGCTGAGCAGGGAGCCCGATGTGGGGCTCGATCCCAGGACCCTGGGATCATGACCTGAGCCGAAGGCAGACGCTTAACCACTGAGCCACTCAGGCGCCCCTCCCTATTTTTAGATAAAAGTTCAGTGCAAAATACAGAAGCCTCTGAATCTAACTCAAGTTTTCACCTTACCACAACACTGATTATCCTGGCTTGAGCAAATCGTACCATTGGGGTACTCTTGACCACTAGTCCTAGACCTCAAATCATAATGTGAAGTTTTCCTTACACCTTTCTCCTTTGATTCAAATTCCCCTTTAATTAGCAGAATGAATTTCTAATCATATCTTCAATCCACTTCAAGCCACTGAAATTGAAGGGCAGAAAAGCATGACGGTAGACCTCCCAGACCTGCCTTCAAGAGGCAGATGTTGGCAAAATGCAATATTGCCAGTGTTTGAGAAGCTCCCTGGTGGTGTTGCTTCCTTCTTTAACGCTCAGGCGCCATGTGGTTGCGACAGTGTGGTGTGCGCATGCGCCCCTGTGCACATGTGCACCAACAAAAGACAAAACTGGAAGGTGCCAAATAGGTGCATTTATTTGGGATCTTAGGGATGGCAATCCTAGAGACACAGGTTCAACTGAAATTGAAAGCATGACCCAGAGAAACAAAGGAGTTAAGAGTTTTTAAAGAGGAAAGAGGGAATTTACCTAAGTTGTTTTGACCGAAATGTGATTGGTGGTGGTATAGGTCCAGTAGCACTAATCTGTATGCAATTGTTTGCTAGGGCTAGGGTCAGGAGGAAAGTCCATTTTGTGACCGTTTTAGCATATAGCGGATGCCTTGGCGTTTAACTGTGTTCAACAAAGATTCTGAGAATTTGAGACACAGGAAGTGCATAAGCCCCACTTCCTCAGGGTCCTCCGAGCTCCATTTTAAATAGCACTCTTAGCAGTGCTTATTCCATTTTATTCTTCCCTTTATCACATGTGTACCTGGGCGCGTGCCCGTGTGTGTGTGTGTGTGTGTGTGTGTGTGTGTGTGCGCGCGCGCGCGTCTGGGGCTTGAGGAGTAAAGGGCCGTTTAACTGTTTGTTTTAAACTGTTTGTTTCCCAGAGCAATATCAACTCATAAATTAATGCAAAATATATTTTCCTGTCTCAATTTAGTTTCAATTTAATAATTTGCAGTTGTAAAATAATTTTAATTTTTACTAAAAGCATATGACTTATCATTAGCCTTTTATACACTTTAAAAATAGAGATGATCATACAGGAAAGGAAGGGAACAAAAGCTATCAGATTTGAAGCTCACATGCAAGATAAATTCAGAAAAGGTAATAATCAAGGTACTTTCCCACCAAAGAGGCCAGTATTATCGATCATATCACGTTTCATATGGCCTCTTATTTCATAAATGTATAAACATTATTTATTAGAAACAATAATTTAAGATTAGATTTTGTTCTTAAATATCATAATTTCTTGCTTTAAAAGAAGTTCCCCAACAGCTATTTTTATAAATTGATGTTTAGTTTTTCCTTTTTAAAAATTCCATTGTATTTGGATTTGAAAAATAAATACCCCACACCCATGGTAACCTGTCTTTTAGCACCATCAAATACAAGGATTCATTGTTTTACAGTGGAGGAATTCATAGCATTTAGTAGCATTTTACTATACCATTATTGGACTGACCAAACTATAGGATTGATTGGTCTTTGTATATAGACAAATTCTGATAAGAAAGACAACTGAAAAGTAGAGAAAAAGAAATGCTAGGTATAAAGCTTAGTTAAATTAAAAAAAATTGTATCAAAACTCACCAAACTTAATACAATTGAAAGTAATGAAAGATGCTGCCCACATGAACTAAAAGAAGTATTGTCTGTCTTAGGAAAATCCCTGATTCAGTAGCTGATCTTAATGTGGAGGTATAAAGAGGGGGCTTAGTCGTCATTCATTAGGTACAGAGAGGAGACTAGTACTGTATTAAGGAAAAAATTACTAGATTAAATGTGAACCAGTAACCCCTAAATGAGTACTAAACTCCCTCTCCCCAAAAAGAAATGGCCATATGTTATATTCTTGCAAATATTTTGCCTTTCCAGGAAAAGGCATTCCAACCTTGCCTAAAATAACAAACAGATAAAGATACAAAATAAAACAATAACAAGAAAATCAAATAATAACAATGAAACCTTTTGACAATGAATGTAGTTCATAACAGAAGTATAGCTAGAAACTAAAAAAAAATGGCCTTGTGCACAGCAACATCATTAATGACCTTGGTGCTAGGTCCTTTGTGCACAATCTCTTTGATGCAATGTAAGTTTCTTCTTGGCAGTCACCTATCAAGGACTGAAGTGTAGTGAAGGTATTCTGTGGCTTGCTCACTAAAGCCACGATTAACAGTGGCCGGTGCTGTTATTAATGTCTGTTGTCTGAATACTACTCTTGGGAATACATAGACAGTAGACTTCTTTCTTACCATGCAATTTTCCATTAACGAATTCTAGTCAGTAGTGACTCAGAATGAATCTTAATTCACCTCCTTGGATGTTTGTGGAAAAAAAATAATTTCAGTCACCCCCCCCTTTTGACAAATCCGCTCATCTTTTATAGTATGTAAACCCATGTAATGTGACAGAGATTTAAAACAGAGTAAGTTCTTGATGTACTTAGAAAATACTTTGTTTTCTAAACTCTAGAATCACAAATCCCTATTTTATTTTATTGTTTTAGCTTTACTGTGGTTGTCTGCCTTTCTGTTGATGTTGATACTTGGATTTTTTAATGAATTTACTAAAGCCAAATCCTTTCTCGCACTTTGGAAATTTTCAAATGTTCTTGTTTATAATTCAAGAAGAAACTTATGCCTTAAATCTTATTCTTTCTGTAAGATACCCTGGGTCAAATGAGGTTGGCATGTTACAGGTATGGTATTGTAGAATATTATCAAGGTAAAATGAAATATTTATATTTTCATTTGTAAAGTAATCAATATTTTGGCTCTGAAATTATGTCCAGTATGCTTTATCTAAAATACATAGTTTTGTACTTCCTTCTCTTATACTGTATATTTATGGTATATATTACATTTATATTACACCTGAGTATTCAGTTAATAAACTCATAATTAAAATCATGGAGAATACTTTTTTTGAAGATTTTATTTATTTATTTATTTATTTATTTATTTATTTATTGAGCAGGGAGGGGGCAGAGGGAGTGGGAGAGAGAGAAAATCTGAAGCAGACTCCACAGCTGAGGTTGGAGCACAACGTGAGACATGATCCCACGACCCTGAGATCATGACCTGAGCCAAAATCAAGAGTCAGATGCTTAATCAACTGAGCCATCAGTTGATGGAGAATACTTGATATATAACTCAAAATTGATACCATCATGAAAGAAGTTGCACCCCTAACATAGAACTTCTACTTGTGTTCTCAAAGAAATTTATTAGGTCATTCTATAACCAATACATTTTGATTATATGAGGTTATTGCAAAGACAAAAAGTGTATATGGGTAAATACTTACAGTGCATTTTAATTATTTCCTAAGAAGTACTGATTATATTGGGTTTGCTTAAGCCTTGCATTTCATTTTCCAATTGTGCCGTCTATTTTTTTAATTAAGGTACAATTGATATATATATATCATTATGTTAGTTTCAGGTATACAACATGCTGATTCAGTATTTGAATACATTGCAAAATGAGCATTACAGTAAATCTAGTGAACATCTGTCACCATAGTTATGAAGAACTTTTTTTCTTGTGATGAAGAGTTTTAAGATTTACTCTCTTAGCAACTTTCAGAAATGCAATACAGTATTATTAACTACAGATATTACATCCCCGTGACTTATTTTATAACTGGAATTTTGTACCTTTTGACACCCCTCCCACTCCCTCCCTTTCTGACAACCACCAATCTGATCTATGAGCTTGATTTTGTTTTGTTTTGTTTTGTTTTGTAGATTTCACGTGTAAGTGAGAATATATGGTCTTTGTCTGGCTTCTTTCACTTAGCAGGATGCCCTCAGTTTTCATCCATGTTGTCACAGATAGCAAGATTTCATTCTTTTTTATGGCTGAATAGTATCCCAATTTTAACATTTTTGTATGTAAATCAATTTTGGATAGGGTTGATTTTTTTTTAAAGCACCAAGCTTTATAAAAGCACATGCTTTGAATGTAAGTCACAAAATATTCCATTTTAAGTTATCTATTATTTTTCTAGAAACAAACTGTATTTAATTTAGAATTGTATTCTCTATTTTTCAAGAAACATTCTGAATGTGCTGGACAGTAATTGCACAGAAAGAACAATCCTTGGAATTATATCATTTTTTATTTGCTTTTCACTTTTGTTTGCCCATCATAAGGTCTGTACCAGCTCTCTCTCCTGTTTTGATCTAAAAACAAAATTCTGTACATCTGTGTGGTCTGTAGATCTTCTGTGTTTGAGTTGTGGCCCATACTCCAGAATCTTCTGATGAAAACAAACCTCTTTTGCACCCGGGAGTAAACTCAAGATGTGAACTATGTGCTGTAGGGAGAAAAGATCTTTGTTTCTTGGCTGGATTAAGTGGTAGGATACCCATACGATGTTCTTGCTGGGAAAAGAACATACTGAGAAACAATGCTATTTTCCTCTACAATCTTCCCTTTAACAGAATAAGGACAGCTCATGTTACATATCAACGTTGTTGATGAGTCATATACAGTGAACTCCCTCAACCTTGTACAGAAGTGCCAAAAATGTAACCACCTATAGAATTTTATCAATCTGATCTCATAGGAATGCCTGAAAAAAAAAAGCTAAAGAAACTCTGCTTTCTTAATCACTACAAGTCCTTACTGTATCTTAATAATGGGCGAGTGGCTATTTTCAAGGAACTCTTTAGAAGAGAAGCACTAATCTTAGAAGTCTTAGAATCTGTTTTTAGTCCTATCCCATCTAGAACCTCAGACTCAAACATCTCATCCTAAACTCCTATCTTCTTCCCTATTTGGTTTTTGTTTTCACCTGCCACCCAGCAACCCAAGTTGGACATATGGTTCATCCTTAACTCCTTCCTTCAGATTTAGTGTATCTGTTCAGGGACATTCCCTGCTGGTTTTACCTTTTAATTCGTTCTCTGGTCCATTTGCTCCTGTCCTTATGAACAGTAATCAACCTAATTGGGACTACTAGACTGTTGTAGACATGTCTGAATTGATATTCCTCCCTTCAACCTTGTTACCCTCATGTCTGCCTTCAATACAGCCAACAGAATGCTATATCTGAAATTGGATATTTGACAGCACCACCTTTGTACTGAGAACCCAACAGTGTTCCCTTGCCATCCATTATATTATAAACTCCACACTCTTTCATATTCCTTCAAACATCTTCATGATATAGCATTTAACTTCTTTTTCAGGCTATAAAACTTTATGTAACTTATTAATCATGATGGTTGCTCGTTCTCTTGTCTCTACCCCCACTAGTCCTACACATGATCCTTTTACATCTAGTTCCTAAGCATGCCCTTTAAGCCTTAGCTCAGATGTAACTTTTGCTAGGAAACTTTCTCTTGCTCTCACTCCCACTTCTAGATCAATGGAAGTATCTTCCTCTGAGTTTCAAGTATTCCTTGGATTTCGCTAATATTGTACCCACTACTTTAAGTTGTAATTTCTGTTTATATATTTGTATCCTCCATTAGAAAGAAAGCTAGCTGGCACATTAGTCCTTGTCCTTACAGAATTCCTGGTGCAAGGTAAATGCTCACTCAATGTTGGTTAAATAAACCTGGTCTTTAACCAGTCATGAAGTTTAACTAGAAAAAGAAAAGGCCTTAGGATACATTATTCTGGGAAACCATGGAATTACCTATTCATCATTAAACCAGGTGATAATATTTTCCAAATTTCAGAGCTGCCTCTGAAGGTTAAATAAAGTATAAGATGAAGTGTAACTTTTGTTTTCAAGATTTATCCCTTCCGCAGTGCCTATCATCTCGGTAAATGAGCCTTCCATCTACCCTACTACTAAAATTTTGATATCATCATTTATATCTTCCTCATGCTCAATCCCATGCATTGAGAGTCATGGGGATTCCATCTTCTTTTTTTTTCTCCCAAGAGAGAAAGCCCCTTTTTTGCTGGGCTCAAGTAGGAAAACTGGGAGGAGGGGAAAATTCCTTTAGGACATATAACTTATGTTGAACTCCTATATAATCCAAGTACCTGTTATTTGCCTGTCAGTATTCATTCTGCCCTCACAGGTCATTACCTACGGTGGAGTGGCCATTATTTCACTAAGGAAGGAAACTTCCTCACCTAAATGTCATCAGAACTATCTTAATTTTAATAAATTTAATATCTACATTAAATTGATGCAGGATTTTTTTTTCCCAGTCAGAGCCACAATCTCAGAGTTGTCATGTTCTAGGGCATTCTTCTGTTATCAAATTTGGGTAATTCTATAAATCTCTTATGAGGAAGTTCTCCTACACTGTACCAACTTCAATTTGTACTGATATAAACTAAGCTGTAGGTTATGCGTATTTAACAAGGGAATTTTTCTTAGTTTAGGTATGTATGCCTAATGTATTTATTCATTATAATATATAATGCCCTTATATATGGTATAATTTATCATCACTGGATAGTTTTTCAATGTATGTGTTATATTAACTTAAAATCCAAAGAGTGGCCTCTCCTGATATCTTCTGCTTCTTCCTAAAATCTGATTGTACTGTTGCAATGTTTTGTACTTCAACTGTGTATGATGCCAACCGGGGAAATCAGCAGAAACTAACCAGTCCCATTGTTAGTATCTTGTAGAATAAGTAGTAGGTTGCTGGAGACTATAGTTCTGTTGTCAGCTGGTTCTGAGCATGTCATGTGGTTTTATTCCATTGTCTTCCTTAGTTTATAATGTTTACCTATCAAAAAACTTCTTGTTCTTTTTGTGGAACAAGAAGTTCATTTTTAAAGAATATTAAGCAAAGGGATTAGGTATCTGCCTGCCCCAGAATGTGCCTCGCTGTTACACAAAGTTCAGTGGTGACATTGCCAATAAAACTTTTGCAGACTCGGGTCCCCCAAATGAATTGATTTTCTTGATTTGTAAAAGATAAAATCAGTAGTTCTTAAGCCATATGTGACCTTATGGATGAAAATTTATAAGTTGGCCTGAATTGGGGACAAGATATTTAGTTTCCAATATTCACCAGAAGTTGTCTGCTTGCCCACCATTCTTTTTTTTTTTTTAAGATTTTATTTATTTATTTGACAGAGAGAGAGATAGCGAGAGCAGGAACACAAGTAGGGGGAGTGGGAGAGGGAGAAGCAGACTTCCTGCTGAGCAGGGAGCCCGATGTGGGGCTCCATCCCAGAACCCTGGGATCATGACCTGAGCCGAAGGCAGAGGCTTAACGACTGAGCCACCCAGGCGCCCTGCTTGCCCACCATTCTTAAGATCAGGAAAAAAAAAAAAGCAAAACATAAATGTAAATATCAAAGAAAGAGCTCATATTTAAATGAAATGCTGATACATCATTTTCTATTTGGTTTTCTCCGCTCTTGCTACAGTAATGTCTATGGTAGTGTCTGTATAATCAGTTAATCCAAATGGTCCTCTTCAAGTCCTGTTGAATCAAGGGAGTTGAATAGCCAATGATTCGCTTTGTTTATATATAGGGACCTTCTTGAAGATTCAGTTGGTAGCTGATAACCAAGTCTATTAAATCTGATATTTAAGTTTTCTGAATTGGTTAGCTCTAGATCAATTCAGTGCTGTCAGTTTCTCCCTAAACAAACTTAGAATCCATCAAAAAAAAAAAAAGTTTCAAGATGAAATTTCCCACATGCCTCAAAGACTATAAACTGATATTGTGAGGATTAGGTAAATGTACTCTCATTGTTTCACACCCCATCCTAAAAAATGTCTTCCTCAGAGAGAAATTACAGCAGCAGTTATTTTACATAACTGAAAATGTAATGGTATTGGTGTATAAATAGGGTTTTGGAACACACGTGTTTTGAAGACTCTTGAGTGGTCATGAAAAATGCAGCTCCCTGGCCTCATCCCAGCGATTCTGATTCAGCAGCAGGTGTTTTTAAAAACCTTTCTCAAGTGGTTCTGATGCAGGTGGTCCAGGAACGCCTCTTCAACAGCACAGTTAGAAACAATTAATAAACAGATTGCTGCTCTTCTTACGTCCGTGCCTAGTAATGACCCTAGGTGTGCTTTGGCCCCTCAGCATTGGAATTCCAACGTGCTGCATACTGATTGGGTGGCTGTGTGGCTCTCTTCTTCTCCTTTGCTGGGTCCAAAGAAAGAAAAGTTGACTCTGGAGCTAATACAGTTTTGCTTTGTTTTATACTTGACAACCTAGAGGGCCTGGTCCCATCCTTTTGTAACTGGAGAAAAGGGATCATTTTCTCCCTGCTTTACCTCAGGAAGCCAGTGTCTGGCGAGCCAGGGTAAGGGGACCTTACCGTTCTCTCCCCTTTGAGGATGGGCAGGTGGGGGTGGGGTAGGGTGGGAGACAGGACTCTTCCAGAAGTTGACCAGAAAAGTCCTTAACACTTAAACTTGTTAAAGGACAAATATCTTCTGACCGCACAAATACTCATCATCTGAAAGATATAAATTGTCAGTAAACGTGAGGCAGGAAAAGGAAAATTAAACAGCTGAAGAGATTTCCTTCTGGCTCTACTAAGACAGCTATTGTTTTCAACTAAATGATAATGAGCAATCAGCAAGTAGCTCACCTACAAAATGCTGAAACTATTTTCCAGGGAAGCCTAAGTTTCCATTTTAGAGAAATGTAACTGCATTTCTTTATCTATAATCTCTTACCAAACTTCCTTGGGAGTCATATCTCTTATTCAGTTTATACCAAGAAGAGAAGTTTTCCTTGCAGCTAGAGGCACCAAGAGGGGAGGTGAGGACAAACAAGTAAACCGGAAACAGGATTTGCCTCAGGAGGAGAAGCCATGTATTTTGAGAAGTAGAGACCCACAGAATATTCTCAGATATAAAACCAAGAACTTCGGTTGATTTTTCCTCATGGTGTCTAGAAAATAATTAGCTCAATCTTCGATGCGTGCTCTGCACTCCTAATCCTTGGAGACACAAGAGTAGGAAATGTAAAATTAGCCTTGCCTTGCTCAAGTTGGGAGGGAAATGTGAGTCCTCTGTAATTTGAGGAGCTAAGAGGGAACAAATCACACCATTTGCTTCATTCTTCATCTGGAAAATGCTCACGTGTCCCTAAATCGCCTGCAGTCCAAATATCTGATCATTAAGGCCACAAATTCTTAGGAAAGACTACAGATCCAGCCTCTCAGGGACACTTTCAAATGCCACCGAATGACTCACAGTTGATCAAGCGTTTGTGTATATTCAGCCGCTGACTTCCGCCATCACATAACCCCGTGCTCCTCGGGAGTTCCAGCATGTGGCTGCCTGCAGCACAAAGGACCGGCCCCTGCCCTCTTCCCCTTTGGTGTCCAAACTCCAGCTAGGTTGCAGTTTCTGTGTATTTTTGTTTTGGATTTGTCTAGATGTGCGTGTGGCTGTGAAGATCGTCAGAAGGCAGCTTGGATAAATTCTATCCGTGTAACTGGTGATGCCTTAAGTGGGGGCAGCAAGTTACACTCGTCAGTGAACTACAGAGGCCAGCTGTTAGACTCCAGGTGGAGCGGAGACCACTACATTGACACTATTAAGCCAACAGTTTAAACGTCCCCATGTAAGTCACTCAAAAGACCTAATGCAACTAAATGGATCACTTTAAGTGCATGAAAACTAGAACGTAATTTCTATTATTACGACCTTTGAAAAAGAATGCAATCTTTTCTGGAATGTAAAAAGCTATTATGGTAGCGTGGACTAGGTATGGGTTGCGCTCACACCTGATGTATGTCTACTCCCTTGTGTAAAACAATACAGTCAGGAAGCCACGTTGATCTGAAGACGATTTAAGCTACAGGGTAAGAACCTAGCAGATAAGCTGCCCAGGACTGATGCTAAGTGCTGTGTCTGTCCACCCTGCCCCCTCACCATTACAACTACTTGGAACTGAAGATGAATAAATATCAGCTATTTTAGGCTTTGGTTGTTAGGAATTCCAGAGAGAATATTTTATGGTTTGCTTGGGTACTTTTCAGATATGCCGTTGGGCAACTTCAGCTCTGCACTTTGAGTATTTGTTAATTCATAATCAATTAAAAACCTGCTAGCTGCCAAGTCTGTAATAGACATGGAAAATAGAGAGTCACAGAGGAAGACCCGACCTGCCTTTGGGGATCTTACAGTTCAATGGGAGGTTCAGAGATGAACACTGATCATTTCATTACTGGATCTGCAAGTTAACTGAGAGGTAAAAGCTGGGACTGCTGAAACCCTTGGAAAGCTTGAGGAGGCCACCAGCGAAGCCCTCTGCTATGTGGTAACTATGAAGTAAGAATTTGCCCTATAATAGGTAGAGAAAGGAGAGGATAATTTTGGCTGACGAGGAACATGGCTGAGGCACCGAGGAGAGTTTGGAACAGGGGGAGTTGAAAATACTGTAGTTAGACTAAGTGAGGGAGTAAGTAATAATGAGCTGAGGCCGGGGGAAATAGGCAGGGACCAGATAAGGCTAAGGAGCTTGGATTTTGTCCTGAGGGTAATGGGCAGCCATTGAAAGATTCTAATGGGAAGTGACATGATCAGATTGGCAGTTTGGAAAATTCATTCTGGCAGCCTTAGGGAGGATAAATTGGAGAGAGATTATCTTGGAGGCAGGACAAGGTAGTTAGGAGGTAATTACAGTGGAGAAAAAACACGAGAAGGAACTGAATAAGTTTGGGTTAGCTGAGCAACATCAGCGCATACATGATGCAGTCTCAGAGCGTGAACAGCATATGGGCATAAGGTGCAGCCAGAACTTGCACAAGTGATCTTACTACACTTTTTGAGGAGATGTGTCTACACTAATAGACATGATTTACTCATTTCCATGCATCTTTTCTTCTTCCATACATCCTCCTCAGCACAGGTGTTAGTGTGTAGTTCCACGCAGAACTTGATAATTCATTGCTCTTTCATAGTTTTCCATAAAACTGGGTTTGGTGAAAAGAGATTAATGAGGGTCTTCCTCCCCCTGTCTACTCAGAACCTGGTTTATGAGCTTGATAGATAAACAGAGATAAGTAAACCCCAAGTTAATGTAACTCTCCTATTCAGATTTCATTTTTACCACTTTTGCTTGAAATCATGCCAACCAAGTAATTAATTGCTATAAAAATGGCAGTGTCGTGAGTTGGTATTAATTGGACTTGTCAATGATTTACAGAATATTGATGCAACTGTAAAGGTATTTTAGATATGGCAGGACTTTGGGGGGATTCCCTGTTTTATTAATGACCTGGTAAGGTTAGTAAGTCAGTGGTGGAGAACAAGAAGATAAATGCAGATATTGACTAAAATATTTGGATTACCAGATTCCAGAATAAGAAATATATTTCTGCATAAAACCAAGTCAATTCTATTGTGCATTTAGTAATGGCTAAAGAAACAAAATAATTTGAGAACCTTCTCTGCATCAAGAACTATGCAGTGTATAGATGCATATGTATATTTGTATAAATGTTTTATTTTCTCATTTAAGGCCTTGTTTACCTCAAGTTAAAGCAACCTCTATAAATTAGGATCAGGGTTTATCCCCAGATGTTCTTACATCAACTATTAAGCCCTTTCCTCCATCCTGTTTATTTCCCATGCCCGCTGTCTCTGAAATAGGCATGCATTTCCTTCTTTCAGGAGAAAGGAATATTTCCAGGCCATCTGTAGACTTTCAGGCATTTAACCACTATTGTGCCTTATTACTTCAGAAAATTTTTATCCCTACTGGTCTGAATATTTCAGGTGGTTTTGGTTGTCAGTCACAGATGTATGGAGGAGAAAGTTTTAATTTCCTTAATCATGTGGAAGTAACACCTCTAGGATTGCATATTTTAAGCTGAGCTCTTCACATAGGCAGAGTTTGTGCTAAGCATATTTGATTAGTTAGTTTAAGCTTCACCCTAATATGTATGAGACAGATCTATCCCAATTTTGCAGGTAAGGAAATTGGATTGAAAACCTTGAGCAGTTCATGCGGGGTCCTTTGACTACTCAGTTGCGAGGCCAACATTCAAATTCAGGTTTGCCTGCCTCCAGAACCCAAGTGTTCAAGCATCACGCTAGAGTGTCTTGTACTTAAAAAATCTACTAGAGCATTGGCACTCAAACTAGTCAGTCCACAAACAGTTACTGGTCCCTAAGGGGACAAAAGAACTTGCCCCAGAATGTAAATTAACACTCATCTTCCTTTATTGGGGAAGTTACACTATTAAAAAAAAAAAAAAAAAGTACCACCTTACTGGTATAGTTGGCTTACATTCTGGTCAATCTTCTGCTTATCTTGTTGCAGCCCAGTAACAAAGAGTCCCATACAGACTGGTTCAGAGACCACATTTAACTTGCCATGCACCAGGTAATTGTGAGACTGCCAACTTCATCCGGTGATAAATACCCACTGGCGCTGTAACAACACGTTTCTTGAGCCCATAAATGCCTCATAGTTAACAAATATTCCACTAAGGAAAAAAGAAGCTGTCATAGATATATCCGAAAATTTTGAATGAGATGGATAAATCTTTTTAAAAATGCTCCATCAGAGGTTGTATTCCAAAATGAAGCTAACTTTCTATTTAGAGATCTGAAATACATACAGTTCTGCGACTTTACTCTGATTTTAAACACTATACTTGTAGGAGTTACAGTAACTACATTGTTCAGTGATTTGGGTACAGGGTATGTTTAGTTCATGTTAACATTTTTCCTTCATATAATCCTTAAAATTATGAATAAAGTCCTTCCTGGAAATTCTGTAGCCATAGACACAAATCAAATGAAAATAATAGGAAGGAGGTAGAGAATCGAATGAACAATTACTTAATTTTTTCAAAACCGACATCTTTGATATGGTTTCCATGGGATGTTACACCCAAGATTCCCAAGTGTTATACGGTTCTGAGGTTAGCAGAGGTTTTGTCAGTCTTTCCTCGGTACAAGGCCATTTGCCACTTGTGCCTGGGGAAAGCCTTCTTTCTGACATCCCTAGATGACTGCTTTTTCTTTTTCTTTTTCTTTCTTCCTCCCTTTTTTCTTCTAGTCTCTTTTTCATTTTCTCTCTCCCTCTCTTATTAAGAAAACTTGCCTGTTCAAAATAAAGTACAGTGCCTCCGTAAATTCCAAGAAGGCAAGGAAACCATGATTTAAGTTAATCTTTATTGTTGAGTGAGAAGCAATTTCACACTCAGTAGGCTTCTGTGTATTCACTTCACAGTATATTAAGATTTCTTATACAATTTCAGAAACTGCAGTGTGCTGATGCCCATTAGTCTTAGAACACAAACTTTGGCAATTTTGAATGATGCAAATGCTTCCATGTGTTGTATTTTCGCCCTGTCCTCTATCGGATGCTTGATCAGGAATGCAACATGAATCTGTCTAACAAAGCAGGAACTATTTATACAGGGTTAAGCTTTTCATCCAAAAAAATGTTTACTGAGCACCAATTATGCACAAGTAATTAGGAAAAGGCTTGACCCTTTCTCTCAGAGGTGCTGTTAAACAATGTCATTTTTCCATTTAGGCTGTAATTCTGTTCAGAAATTAAGGAGCAAATGTTCTGAATGCCACTTTTTTTTTTCCTTCCTAAGAATCAATAGGCAATTACACTGACCTGGGAGGCAAAATAAATTCGCCCTAATATGTGGGTTTACCATTTAGAGGACAGCACACACTTTTACATGCTCACTTAAACATGTGCTTCTCTAGTCCTTTTTGAACTCATGTGAGAAGAACTTCTTTACACATTATGAAAAAGTATTACCCCTAACTGACAAAGTAAAGGATTTTAAATATTCAAATAATTCTTTCAAAAGATAACTTGTTTCCACTTTTTTTTTTTATAGCAATGATATTGAGGTTTACTCAAATTTGTTGTTGTCCTTGGCCTCTGGTACCTGGAATAATCTTCCCATCACGTCTTT
Organism: Callorhinus ursinus; assembly: GCF_003265705.2. Lineage (NCBI taxonomy): Eukaryota > Metazoa > Chordata > Mammalia > Carnivora > Otariidae > Callorhinus > Callorhinus ursinus. The sequence goes on along the minus strand of NW_027397085.1, from coordinate 17,694,445 downwards.
GGTTGATATAACTTCCACCATCCTCTTTCGCTCTACAGAGAGTGAAGCACTTTGGCCAAGCAGCTTAATGACAACTGTACTTGACATTCCTATAGCCTTTGCCAGTTCCAGTGTAGGGCTATTATTCTCATTTTACCTTTGAGAAAACTGAAGCTAAAAGGGGTGAGAGTCTGTGAAGCACAGTCTTACAGTTGTCTGTCTGGGTTCAGACCCACGGCTTGTCAAATATGTGATTTGGGACAAGTTACTTAACTTTTTTGCATCAGTTTCTCCATGAGTCAAGTGGGGGTAATAATAGCACCTGCCTTCCTGGTTGTTGTGACAACTTGAATTAGTTAGTGTATGTTAGATACTTAGACCAGTGCCTGGCACATAGTAAAACTACATCTAGGTCAACATTTGGACCCAGATTTCTGACTGCATCTAGTGTTCCTTTCATTACACTAGTGTTTTAGTTATGTCTCATCTAACGACATCCTGTGGTGGTTGATGGAGTACTGGACCAGAGGGAAAAGAAGCATGTTCTTCTGCTATCATTTCTACAGCTTCTTGAATTCAGAAGAATCTAGGCGATGACCTTGTCAATGAAAACAATTTATTTAGTAAGGCATCCAGTGGGCCAGGCTCAGTATCTGATGCTTTACATGTGTTTCTCTACTCAATCCTCATAGAAGATCTATTTCTCCTCATTTTCCAAATGGGGAAATGGAGGCACCAAGAGATTTGTACATCTAATCAGAGGACAGTGGTATGTATCAAAAGGGAGTTTCACATCTGACTTAATAATGGCATCCTTGGAATGAAACAGGAATGTGCTTAATCGTATCAAGCAATCTGATACTCAGAGCTCATCTTCACCCATTACCCATTATTTATGCTCTGAAGCTCAAGAAGTAGTGGCAGGTAGCAGTGGTGGAAGGGGAGGGAGGGATGAGGATTATCAGATGTAGGTAATGACGTTAGCTAGCTGGTTGTGTATGGCATGGCGGCACAGGAGGGAGCAGGAGCAATTTAAAAAGCACACCTTAAAAACACTCCGTTCTGGAATATTTCAGAGAAGGGAAGGTGGCCTACGCACCTCAGTAGCCCCTCAAAGCATCAGTGTCTGCCAGTGCTGGGGTCATGAGTGTTCATAACAGTGGCAGAATTTCATCCAGAAAATGTGAGATTCTGCTTTGTGTCCTCTTTCTATTGCACATTTTGGAGAATTTTTACCCCCAAACGGTAAACAACTATTTGGGTATTAAAGGGATAAGCTCCAATTATTTGGAATGTTTCCATACTTTTAACCACACTCTAAATCTAACCCTTGGAGCAGTAGGGATGCCTGAAATCAGAATCTGGGGGAGCCTAAGAGTTCCATGTGACTAATGATTTGGATCAAACAACAGCATTCTAGAAATATCTTGAATATTTTATGTCTCTATGACATCAATATATCGATCAGCTCCTGTTCAGTGTTCTTCTTTGAAAATCATCGATCTCTTCTCAGCTCATGTATTTAATGATACATTAAAATGTATTTAATGTATCATTAAATACATTTGCAGTTTGTTTGTGAAATGTTACAGGCTTTTCCCTTCTTTGCCCAATTGAGTTATTTCAATGTAATTATAGCCACTGATCCTTTCCAGCCTGGCATAATCATGTTCTTTACCATCAGGGTCAAGTTGGGCTTTGTTGTGTTAGTAAGTGATTAAAGGCTGTTCATAGGGCAGGGTGGAAGCAGGGTAAGCTCAGTTTTTCTCCTCCTTAAATATTAGTACTTGTTGTCTTCATTAATAGTCATCAGAAAATACCTTAATACACACCAACAGTAAGCAGAACCTGTGGATTCTATTCCTGAAGTTGATAGAGTTTGGACAAGTCACAGTCTCTGCATTGTGACTGCATCCAAAGGGGAACCCTCTTGCATTGTGGGTGGGAATGCAAACTGGTGCAGTCACTATGGAAAACAGTATGGAGGTTCATCAAAAAGTTAAAATTAGAACTTCCCTATGATCCAGCAATTGTACTACTAGTTATTTATCCAAAGGATACAAAAATACAGATTTGAAGGGGTACATGCACCCCGATGTTTATAATAGCATTATCAGCAATAGCCAAACTATGGAAAGAGTCCAAGTGTCCATTGACTGATGAATGGATAAAGAAGATGTAGGGTATTTATATGTATATAATGGAACATTACTCGGCCATGGAAAATAATGAAATCTTGCCATTTGCAATGATGTGGATGGAACTAGAGGGTATTATGCTAAGTGAAATAAGTCAGTTAGAGAAAGGCACATACCATATGATTTCGCTCAGAAAACAGATGAACATGGGTGCCTGGGTGGCTCAGTCGTTAAACGTCTGCCTTCGGCTCAGGTCATGATCCCAGAGTCCTGGGATCGAGCCCCGCATCAGGCTCCCTGCTCAGTGGAAAGCCTGCTTCTCCCTCTCCCACTCCCCCTGCTTGTGTTCCCTCTCTCACTGTGTCTCTCTCTGTCAAATAAATAAATCTTAAAAAAAAAAAAAGATGAACGTATGGGAAGGGGAAAAAAAAGAGAGGAAAACAAACCATAAGAGACTCTCAAGGATAGAGAACAAACTGAGGGTTGATGAAGGGAACTGGGTGGAGGATGGGCTAGATGGGGGAATGGGGATTAAGGAGGGCACTTGTTGTGATGAGCCCCGGGTGTTCTATGTAAGTGATGAATCACTAAATTCTACTCCTGAAACCAGTATTGCACTGTATGTTAACTAACTGGAATTTAAATAAAAATTTGAAAAGAAAAAAAAAATTTAATTGAAAAAAAAATGTAGAATTGTATCATTGTAGTTCCCCTCCTGTCACTAGGGATGCAGTGAAAATAAATGAGGTGATCTGTGCAGAATGTGTGGAAGCCCCTGGAACATGCTGTGTCACCTGGCAGTGATTCTTTTCTTGTGGTTGTTGTCTCCCAAGCCCTTCTCCACTAAGTGGTCATTATTATGCTCCGATGGACTGGTGCAGTGGCGAAGCTGTGACAGGGAGTGGGGTTTACACAGGAAGCCAAAAAGTAGCAGGATTAGATGGACCAATTCAGCAGGTAGAAAGCAGATATGGGGGGCTTCTTTCTGAGGGAGAACATGGACCGATTATGAGCAGGCATTACAATGCAATATTAAAGCCATATTTAACATTGTCTTCCCCTTATCTGCCTCCACCAGGCATCTTCCCTTCCCTTTCACCATTAATGTCAGGGGACAGCCATGATGAGCTATGGGGAAATTCAGTGGCAGGGAGGTTTAAAGACTTTGAGATTTGGGGGCACCTGTGTAGCTCAGTAGGTTAAGCGTCTGCCTTTGGCTCAGGTCATGATCCTGGGGTCCTGAGATCAAGACCCACATGGGGCTCCCAGCTTCTCACTCTCCCCCTGCTTGTGCACACCCTCTCTCTTTCTCTCTCCCTCTCCCTTGCTCACTCTCTTTCAAATAAATAAAATCTCGGAAAAAAAAAAAAGACAGATTCCACCCACATTTTGAGGGCACAATATTTTAGTCAGCACTAACCCACCGCTGGGTGGAGTCAGCATCTTCCCATACTAGGATGAGATGTGAAGAGGCATATAGGTTCTCTCCACCACAATCAACCCCACATAGTTCAAAAGTATATTTTACAACCACTCTTAGATGTAAAACCATATTTCTAGAAAGTCTAAGAATATTTAAACTCATTAAATTAAAGGACATAAGTGGATACCTGATGTAGTTCCTAGCACATGGCTGATGAACATGAACCCCTCCCTTGTGCTCCTTCATTAGCAATCATTATTGTGCTTGGTGGACAGATCTATTAGCACCTGGTGACAAGAACACAGAGTGGGTGGGGATGGAAAGTAGGGAGAGTCAGGCAGTGCAGAAGGTAATGAACAAGACTCCTAGAGGAGTCACGAGATGGGAAACCCTGGGGTTTCAAGGGATTTTCATGAGAACTTCAGGGAAACCAGAGCTTAGGGACCTAAGAACTCTAACATGGGCAATCCCCAGATGTGATCACGTTGTACTTCTAGAGAAGGATCAGTGCATTCCAGTGATCTAGTTCCCCTTTGAGGCCAGGGGAAGATAAAAAGAGAATTGGAGAGTTCAAATGCCAAGGTTTTGATGCAGTGAATTGGTTAGGGTACACTTGCATGTATGGGGCCCCAGAGCACAACATTGTCTCAGATTTTTGTGTCTAGGGAGAGCAGAAGTGGGAGACTTCACCATAAAATCGTAGCAACAAACTCTTATTCCACAACAGAATTTGCAAATAACTTCTCATAAATCTCTGCCAAAGGTATCTCTTGGCATTTCTATTTAGAGGCTGGAAATATATCAGTGACTTGGCACTGCTTACTCCAAAACTCATGTTATCTTCCCCTGCATTTGTGCCTAGCAGAATACGCATGCATGTGACCTCTAGGACAGAGATCCCGTTGTCACAGAGAAAACATCTACTTTGAGTTTAACATCTGTTTCTTGTGTTACATATGGTATCCCGTTAACTCCCACACCAATCCTGTGGAGTATGGATTATTACCATCCATTCATGGATGAAGAAACTGAAGGTCAAAGAATTTAAATGACATACTTAACACCCTACAGGAAAATGTGGCAGAGACTGTCTCTGGGAACCCATATCTTTCGTCACAAGTTCATTTTCTGCACAGGAGCTGTTTCCATCGACTGTTCCGTGAGGGAGGTCATTGGGATTAAGAGTAAGGGAAGGCAGCCAAAGCTAGAATGATGATCCTCTATGACCCTCTATTTTGTAGTCTTTAAAAAAAAATAGAATTGGAAGGAAAATAAAGCTTCTATCATTTTTAGGTAAAAATGATCGGAACTGTACAGGGGAAGAAATGATGGGCAGGGTGGTTACAGCTTAGCTAAGGTGACACAGTAAAATGTCTATAATACTTTTAAAATACAGTATTTATACACCACCAATAAAAATGTATATCTTTCCCTCTATCTTTAAGAAAAGAGTTTAGAACTGATAGTAACTTCAACTCCAGCAAAATCATTTTTTGCTACTTTTGGTTTTTTATTCATCTCCATAGAATATTAAGTTTCAAATTACAGAAGTCTTGAACTCCAGTGTATCTATTTTTTCAGCAAGGAATCTGGGTGCAGATATGTTATGTGAGTGACCCAGGAGTGAGGTTATGAATGAATGTCTTAGAGTTAAGCTGAAAATCCTGGTCTGTTATTTCCTAGACTTCTCATCTCTTCCCTGCCAGTCTACTTTATCACTTCCTTCAAATTTGGATTCAGTTCTGTTTAAGGAAGTCCTTCTTAGTTAATTCTTATCCTTGACCACTGTCTTATTCAACACTGCTTTGAACATTTAGGTATTATGATTATATTATAAATTCTAAAAACAGATGTCAAATCTATTTCATTAGGTAGCTCTGCTTTTTAGAGGCATTTAAGTGTTGTTCCCTGCCCCCAACTAAACACCAACTCTTTTCTATTACACATACTTTGTAATAATAGTTCCATTTTACTTGGCAAAAGGGAATGCTAACAGAATTCTACAGTAAATGGGAAAATGGAAATTTGCCATTGGAAAATTTTTCCAGATTTAGGATGTGAATACCAAGACATTTTCCCCTACAATGTAGTGTGACTGATAACACTGTTGATAGGATTTTTGTTATGTTTCACTCTGCTATCAGTCGATCACATGATAGGCTTGTTTCTGCAGGTATTTCTGTTGGAATAAATAAGAGTTTGCATCTTAACTAGAAAATTATTTTATAGTAAATTAAGAGAATTCAAAGCATTAACCCAATGGCAAAATTATGCAGAAATAGCCTCCGTCTAGATAAAGGCCAGTCAAAATATCTGACAATTGGATGAGAATAAATAGTTATTCTCTTTCTTTGTTACAATGGAGAATGGCAAGATGAGTTAATTAAAGCCAGATTGTCTTTTGCTATAAGTGTAGTAGGTGCGAATTGAGCTGAGGATGCTAAAGGATATTTAATGGGATTGCACAGGAAATGTCCTCATGCTACCTAGCACATTCTGTGTGCCAAGGAGTAGACGCTAAGTGCAACTAGTGGATAAGAACACAGCAGGACAAGAAAACATGATACTTATGCTACTGTGACATCCAAGGAAGGATAAAAATGTCATTCTCAAGCAAGTACGGAAGGATGCAGTATTTTACAGAATATGTTGAAGGGAAGCATAGGCTCCATAAAGACTATTACAAAAAGGACTTTGGGTGTGTGCTGAACTAAAAAGTAAAAGCTATCTGTGAATAGTAAAGAGGCCTTAAAGTGAGCCAGATACATTCCATCATAGAACCACATCAGACAAGGAACCTCCATGGCTCACCGAGAAGAAGGTTAACGTAATTGGATAAGACACCAGATTCAATTAGGGTGAATTACCAGATCCTTACTGAAAGTTTATCTTGTTATCTCCAATATTTAAAAATATAAATGTATAAGTTAGTGCACTGAAAATGATTCCCTGCCAGCAATCCACAGTTTAGCACCAACAAGATGGGGATTTAAATACATGAGAGTGTCTTTCTCCTACCTCCTCTGTGCAGGGGCTTTTAGAATAATGATGATCATGCTGTCTATAAGAGAGAGAAATCTTGATCTTTTTCTTAAGCCATAACCAGTCTCTACAATCATAAATCCTATAGTTTTACCCTAAAAGGAGAGGGCATGTGTTATTTGAATGTTTTCATCCCTTCAGAATTCATATGTTAAATCCTAATTCCCAGTGTGATGATATTTGGAGGTGGCACCTTTGGGAGGAGATTAGGTGATGAGGATGGACCCTCATAAATGGGTTTCATGCTCTTTTAAAAGAAATCCCAGGGAGCTTCCTTGCCCTTTCTGTCTTGTGACGACACTGCAGGAAGACAGGCCTCTGTAAACCCAGAAGTGAGGTCTCATCAGATATTGAATATACTGGCACCTTGATCTTGGACTTCCCAGCTTCTAAAACTATAAGAAATAAATTTCTGTTGTTTATAAACCAACTGGACTATAATATTCTGTTATAATACTATAAGGCCCAAATGGACTAGGACATTATATGTAGGATTTTGGGACCCCTGGAGTCCCACCAAAATCTGTTAGTTTCCTAGGGCTTCCTTAACAAAGTACCACAAACAGGGTGACTTAGAACAACAGAAAGAAAACTACTCTATGACCCAGCAATTGCACTCCTGGGTATTTACCCCAAAGACACAGATGTAGTGAAAAGAAGGGCCATATGCACCCCAGTGTTCATAGCAGCAATGTCCGCAATAGCCAAAGTGTGGCAAGAGCCGAGATGCCCTTCAACAGATGAATGGATAAAGAAGACGTGGTCCATATATACAATGGAATACTACTCAGCCATCAGAAAGGATGAATACCCAACTTTTGCATTAACATGGATGGGACTGGAGGAGATTATGCTAAGTGAAATAAGTCAAGCAGAGAAAGTCAATTATCACATGGTTTCACTTATTTGTTGAACAGAAGGAATAGCATGAAGGACATTAGGAGAAGGAAGGGAAAAATGAAGGGGGGGAAATCGGAGGGAGAGACGAACCATGAGAGACTATGCACTCCGGGAATCAAACTGAGGGTTCTAGAGGGGAGGGGGGTGGGGGGTGGGTTAGCCCGGTGATGGGCATTAAGGAGGGCACGTACTGCATGGAGCACTGGGTGTTATATGAAAACAATGAATCGTGGATCACTACATCAAAAACTAATGATGTAATGTATGGTGACTAACATAACATAATAAAATAAATTTAAAAAAAAAGAACAACAGAAATATATTCTTTCACATTCTGGAGGCTAGGTGTCCAAAATCAAGTGTTGGCAAGAGCCCTGTTCTCTCTGAAGGCTTTTCTTGTCTCTTCTAGCTTCCCGTGGTTGCAGGCAATCCTTGTCATGTTACCTTCTACTAATCTTGACCTGACCTTGCTAACTATACTAGACTGGTTCCTCCCAGTTCTGCAGTGAGGCCACCATGCCTTTTCTTCTCCAAACCTTTGGTTTTACATTGCCCTGGGTTTTATCTTGAGGCTGATAAATTTTGAGACTAAATCTATAAGACACGAAGGCAGAACATACCATGGTGAGAATATATTCCTTCCAGCAGTAATTTACCCAGCAGCTGGTTAACAGGGAAATTTGCCCAACTAAGCAATTTCTGTTGTCTTACACAAAGGATTTCTACCCCCTCCCTGCCTCTGCTTTCTGATACACACTGTGACCCTGGGAGCAGCGTCAGTCCTTTCCTACTGTTTGCCAGCAGTGTGCCTTGTGCTTTACAGAGAAGTAAGTATTATCTCCATTTTATACGAAGAAACACATCATCAAAGGAGTTAGTGATGTGTCTGACATTACACAGGGAACAGGTAGCAAAATTCAATACGGCTGATTCCCAAATCCCTTTCATTCTATTTCACCATTCTGTGTCATGCCTTCTTCCTTAACATTTTTTGGGGGCACGTATTTATTTCAAATTTCCTAAGTAATACATGATGAAACACAGAAGTTGAACAAACTAAGATCCCAAATCTCCCTGGTACGTCCTTTTCACTCCTCCTGTCCTTAGTTCACCAACACAGGGATACACAGAGCTTCTCACTGATTTAGGGTTTATCCCTCCGTATTTTTCTCCATGCATTTAACTGTGTAGACAAATATATTTTTTCTCATATTTGAGTGTTGTTTTTTCCTACCTAAAAAATGGATCATCTTATACATTTTACCCTCAATTTGATCTTTTCTTTTAGTTTGTATAATCATCTTTCCAGGTAAATGCTTGCAGAAGTAATTTCTTTTTTTAATGGTTATATGATTTTCCATGGAATGAATGAATTAGAAAATTTTCAGTCATTCATTTATTGATGAGAAACTACATTTTCCCCATGTTTCTCTTGGTTCATTTGCTTGCTTTGGGCCATTATAAAGCATGCTCAAATAAATGTGTTTGCACATGAATCCTAGTACTTTAATTTCTGTAAAGAGATTTCCCAAAGCGAAAGTATACTAGTTTATTTACTTAATAGAAACTTCCAGTTAACCTTCCAAAAGTTTTGTTTTCATTTCCGCATCAACAGTTTATCAGAGTACCCATTTCCCTATACCATTGTCAACACTAGATAATATCAATTTTTATTTTTTGCAAAGCTAAGGGTGAAAATGGCCTCCATTCATTTTTACAAGACTATTTTAAGTTTCAGCACAAGAGTGACCTCCACAGCAAATCCTTGTTTTGCAGTAAGGAAAAAAAAATGAACATGTCTGGGCGTGTGCATTTGTGTGTGTATGCACGCACACTTTCAAAAAGACAAAATAAATTACCCTGCTGGAAGGTAAAGGAGACAAATGGCTCCTTAAACCTAAGGAAAGCAACATATGTAATGGTTGAACAGCTGGAGTTTGACACGGGGTTCTTGTCTCTGAAATCAGGAAAATGATACCTGATTCTTAGCTACTAAAAGGAGAGTAGGAAAATCAATGAATTCATATCTTCAGCACATCTGGACATCCTTGGGAAAAATGCCTTGGAAATGCAAGATGTTTTAGTTTTGTTCCATAGATTACATAATGCTATTTCAAAATATGCACTACCTACCTTTTAAGGGACTCCAAAAATTTCACATTGCCCATAAAAAGAATCTCATTTAAAAATCCATTGTGCTTATTATGTAAGTTACATATCATTACTAGATGCTTGTCAGCTTTATTCTCATTGCAAGGGACTGCTGCCATCTTCAATCTTACTCATTTCTGAATTTCACCGCCTGATTTCTAATTTTGATGTTCTTTAAGAGATACTGCGTTCTAGTCACTGAGAGGGAAAAAAAAAAAAGGAAGAGAGATAGCTAAATGGTCAAAGATATTCAGAAAGCGGGCTTTCTATGGGGATGTGGAGCTGTTCAGTTCAGTGTGAAAATACCCCTCAGGTAAGGTTGGTCAAGCAGGGTATTTCTAATTGTCCTGAATAGTGTGTATCTTTTGAACAGTTTTTAGCAAGCAAGGTGCGATATTGCTGGTTTCAGGTAAAAGTCACCAGAATCAGTTTCTACATAAAAAATAAACATTGATTCACTGAGAGTGATTATGAAATATGTCACTTCAAATGTTCAGCCTGGATTGGGATGCTCACAAGAGGGTTGGCCTGAAAGCAAATTAGTTGAACTGGTCTCTGCAGTGCCTTCTAATTGGCAAAGTGAAAATGACTCTCAGTTGAGTTGTTTGGTTTTGCTTACCACTTACCATTTAATCGGGGTTCTAGGGATAAAAATCCAACAAGCCATACCACAAATGCAATGTAATTGTGGGTGATACCGCTCAGGCTCTGTTTTCCGATATGTCTCATTGTATTTATAAATATTCAGAGAGAGCAAAGAAAATTTGTATTTACATCTGTAAGTAGGAGTATAGTTTGCAGCCAGATAGTTATCTCATCAATTTACATCTGGTTGATGGTTATAAGAGAAAGGAACAGTCTCTAGAAGGATGAAAGTCAGGTGGTTTTTGGAAGACCATAGCCAGGATCAACAAGAAGAAGATGGGTTTTGAAGGCAGAAAAATTTGAATTAGAACCTGAGGTCACTGCCTATTCCCTGGGCCTGGAATTCTCTGTCTCCAGGTATTCACATAGCTGATTTCCTCACCTCAATCTAGACTTTGCACAAATGTCACTTCAATGAGGCCTCCCCCGTCTACCTAATTTTAATTGGAACCCATATCCTACCTGGAACTCTGGATTTCCCTGTTCTTTTTATTTTTACGTATTATGTAGCACCTTCTAAGATACTTTATCAGACATTTATTTTGCTTTAATATTTATCATCTTTTTTTTTTTCTCTCCAGTATATCATGTCCACAATGGCAGGAAATTGGGATATGTTTCATTCGCTGATATGTCTTAATACCTAGAACTGTGCCTGGAAAATAGTGAGTGCTCAAAAAATATATTTGGTGAATGAATAAAAAGCTAAATCTAAATAACAGATTCTTGTTCAAGCCTTTCTCACTATTATGATGATGTCATGTGTGTCAACTGAGTTATTGGATTTGATGCCATTGAGTCTTGAATGCTTCTGCTAGTTTTAAAAGATGTATAGTCATGTTGGCTAATTGAATTTAAATTAAAAAAAAAGATGTACAGTCAACTATGAGACTCTTTAAAAAAATAAAAACACTATCTGTAGTAAGGACTTCGAAAATGAGGTGCTTCAATGGAATACATAATCTGTCCTTTTAAAAACTATCTAGAAAAGGAATTTCCATCTTCCCCCTCAAGGATTTATTCAATGTGTAACCAATCCTTCATTTCTTTCAGGCATCCAAGTTTTTTTCTTATCTTGTTTCCATTGACTGTACTTTTGTCTGGTTGATTCCTGAATGACATGCTTGGAGGAGTCTTTTCTCTTGTCTACTCCTACTGGAGAAAGGATCTTTTCAGTCCAACTTTCCTGTTGACTTACATAAAGTAGATTCTTCCTTGGTTTCAGTCGTCCAGAGGTTGACACTTTCCAAACTCTCTTTAGAATTAGGGATGACGTTAAGAAAGCAAAAGGTTGGGGCACCTGGGTGGCTCAGTCGTTAAACATCTGCCTTCTGCTCAGGTCATGATCCCAGGGTCCTGGGATAGAGCCCCACATCAGGCTCCCTGCTAGGCAGGAAGCCTGCTTCTCCCTCTCCCACTCCCCCAGCTTGTGTTCTCTCTCTCTGTCAAATAAATAAATAAAAATCTTAAAAAAAAAAAAAAAAGGTTTGCTGGGTGGTAACACCTGAGAAAGGAAAAGGGATGAGGGCCGAGTGGGCAGAAGGAGCTGTCAGACTAGAATGAACCTAAGAAAGCCTCTACCATGAGGGTCCGTGGTGCAGAGATTACCTGCTAGGTAAGTCCTAGTTTGGGCAGAATGGACAGGCCCTTGCGCCACCGCCTGATGCAGCCATGAGGTGGAGTTGCCACAGGAAGAGAGCTGCCTCACCTTGAAAGCTGAGGGGGGTCCAGAAGCCACTGAGCACAGGAGTCCTTCAGCTCACCATTCTTGAAGGAAGCAGCTCTCTGGTTTTGAAGGAGAATTGAGCAGTGCATCTCCCTTTCACAGTATGAGAGCATTTGCTGTCCTAGCCCTACCCGCAGCCCTACCCGTCTCCTCAGCACTCCCCCTCCCCCTGCATGTTGATGACTCCCTTGTGCAGCACCTGCGACCGGTCACTGCTGGATTTCTCTGATGTGCTTGGCTGGTATGCACAGCAGGGCACAGGGGCTGGGTAATTGCCATCTCAAGAACACTGCTCAGGCAGTGAGGGAAGGAGTTGGAGGAAAAAATGACCCACTTTCTCCTCTGCTTAGATGGGACAACTCTGACTTTTGTCCTATACAGTCTTCCAGAGATTCCCCCAAGGGCCTGAGCCTGAGCTGTCTGCGGTGTTAACCTGCTTGATAACCTATATTGACTTCTTGCCCTTCCCTCATTTCTCATGGCTCTCTCCCCGTATCTGTGCTTTTTGGAATCACCTCCTAAATAAACTACTTAGACTCAAGTCCTGCCGTAGCATCTCCTTTCTCAGGGAACCTAGCCTAAGATCGGTACCTAGCTCTCTGTGTGGTTGATAGCACTCTACCTACTGACTACAGGTGAGACTGGGAGTCAGGAAACCTGGAGGATATTGAATAATCAGTCCCTATAATCCCAGGAATGTCAAATAACTTGGCAAAACTTATGCAGTATATTAATGGGAATGTTAGAACCAGTGGTCCATCAATTGATTTTGGCATAGTTGAATTCTGATCTTATAAATATGGGGCTGATAAGCATTTAAAAATGGACAAGATACATGCACCCCAGTGTTTATACAATAGCCATATTATGGAAACAACTCAAATGTCCAGTAACTGATGAATGAATAAAGAAGATACACACACACACACACACACACACACACACACACACACACACACACACCCCACACACACAATGGAATTTTACTCAGCCATCAGAAAGAATGAAATCTTGCCATTTGTAACAATGTGGATGGAGTATTATGCTAAGCAGAATAAGTCAGAGAAAGACCATATGATTTCACTCATATGTGGAATTTAAGAAAGAAATGAGCAAAGGGGAAAAGAGAGAGAGAGAGAGAGAGAGATAAGCCAAGAAACTGACTCTTAGCTATAGAGAACAAAGTGATGGTTACTGGAGGGGAGGTCGGTGGGGGGATGGGTGAAATAAGTGAAGGGGATTAGGGAATGCACTTGTGATGAGCACTGGGCATTGTATGGAAGTGTTGAATCACTCACTACATTGTACACCTGCAACTAATATTACACTGTATGTTAACTAACTGGAATTTAAATAAAAACTTCAAAAAATTAAATAAATAAAAATAGACAAGGGATGTTGGTTCTTTAGCTCTATCTTGTGTGTTTCTTCTGAATACAATACATCACCTTCTGCTCTGGTGCTACAGTTATGCTGCTTAATGTTCTTATGCCTTTGAGTTTTAATAATGCTTTCTTTTATTTTATCCCATTTTTTCCCCATAGTAATCTGGTCATATGACTAGAGAGTTGAGTCTCCATTTTACTATGAGTAAAATTAGGCTTAGAGAATTTAAATGTCTTCTTTTGCCATTGGTTAAATTGTTAGTAATTAGAAGAGGTGATGCTCAGACCCAGATTTTCTTGCTCTAAATATAGTCACCTTGTCACTATATCTTGTTGGTTTCTCTCAGATCCACATGCAGGCACAAGCCATCATCTTCCCTTCTTTCCCCTTTATTCCAATTAGCATCATTGAAATTTTGTTCCCGTGTATGTACATTTTTATACTGTCGTATTTGCGTTCTGCTGATCTTTAGGTAGAACTAATACATTGATAAATAGAAAGAAGAAACCTCCCAAGTAACACAAAATCTGAATTTCATTATTAGCTTTGCTGTTTCCTATGAAAATTTTATGCAGTGCTGCTCACAGAAAAATGAACAAATCCTTTGCTACTTGATTACTTTCACCTTATTTTTTTTTTAAATCTAAGAAGAGTGTAGAAAAGCCACTTGAATAATCTATACCCTGGAAAAGAAATCCTTGAAAAGTCTTTCTACTTCAGATATATATAGAGAAAAGCTATAATTATTTATTGCATACAGTCAACCCCAATATGAATTTTAAAGAGTTTTCTCAACTGACAATCTTTTCACCTCATCTCCAACTCCAATTATTTAGTCATACAGAATTTACTGCCTGCAGTGTATGCAAACAGGGTGGAAAGATGGCAGAAACAAAGTACATTATATTTTTTGATAGGGAAAATATTAATTTCAAGTTTTTGTGGTGGAAACTAATGAGAATTTTCTTCAGCATAAACTGAAATATGAGCAGCAATGAGTGGTGCAGATATGAGTAGAAAGCGAGAGATACTGATGAGAGAAGTCAGTCACTTGCATCCTTATTAGTGGGACAATTACACCTGACTGTGGAAGTATGTGTTTAAGATCCTCATGGTCTGGACTCTAGCCAGAGCTGTGTAGTTGGGACCTGGGCTTGGAGACTGAGGCTACGGCTGAGGGGAAATCTCTTTTGACCTCCCATACTCCTTACCTTGGGAGTCAGCAACCTTAATATCCAAGGCTAAAGTCCTTCCAGAGAATATAATCTTCCTCTTAGATAGAGACCAAGGAAACCTGTGGCAATGGGAATATTCCATTCCTCTTAGAAAACTCAGGTCTGCGTTAACTGCTCTCCATCATTTAAGACCAGCAGCGGAGCTCAGGGAAATGACCAAGAGAACACATCTAAGCTGATCAAGATAAAAAGGACCAGTGCTTCTTTAGAGCATTTCTTATGTCCTGACTGGCCCTGATGAGAGCTCTCCTGAGGTCCTGCTGATTTTGAATCCCTGACCTATAGCCCTGTCTCTGTAATAAATCCCAAAGAGAGCAGGTCATGTCAAACCCCTCCCGTGTGGTATCTACCTACCATTATTACCTTCTTACCTAATGGCCTAGGCAGTCTTTCTATACTCCTTTGGGTATTTCAGGACCTTTCACCAAAAGGAACCATGCTCAAAATCCCAAACAGAGGATCACTCACCCTACTAGAATAGAGAAGGTTCATATGTCTCCTCATCTTGAGGGCACCATTCAGTGTTGTAGGCCATAGACACTTTCCCTTGAGTTGGTCTGGCCAGAGAAGATGTAAAGAGTTTTCAGTGTAAGAAATATTAGGCCAAAACATGCTTCTCTTTGGTAAGTGATACTTGGTGCAAGATAGACTTTTGCATGAAAAAGTGAGTGTATCTGCCAAAGGCTGAGTTTATGTCCAGAGCTGTCTGTAATCCAAGTGTGGCAGTCCAAAAAAAAAAAAAAAAGAGATTCTGAAACTTGATCACAGCCTTCAGCAAAAGCAGGACATATCTGCATAAGTATCCCAATAACAACAATCTGGAATCTGGCCTTTTCAAGTATATCACTATAGATCCTATCACTGGGGGGTAGCTGTGGCCCAAGTCAGTCTTCTCTTTCAACATAGCTTTACTTTTTTTTTTTCTTAATTGAAGTGTAGTTGACCCACAATGTTACATTAGTTTCAAGTGTACAATATAGTGATTTGACAACTCTTTATATTATGCTGTGTTCACAAGGGTAGCTACCATACATCACTATTAAAATACCACTGACTGTCTTCCCTACACTGTATCTTTCATCCCTGAGACTTATTCATTCCATAACTGGAAGACTTTATCTTTGACTTCTCTACACTCATTTTGTCAGTCCCCCCACCTTCCTCTCCTCTGGCAACCACCAGTTTGTTCTCTGTATTTATGGGTCTATTCCTGCTTTCTCTTTGGATTTTTTTGTTTTTCTGATTCCACATATGAGTGAAATCGTACGGTATCTGTCGTTCTCTGTCTGACTTATTTCACCTAGTATAATACCCTCTAGGTCCATCCATGTTGTTGCAAATGGCAAGATTCCATTCTTTTTGATGGCCGAGTAATATTCCATTGTATCTATACACCACATCTTGTTTATCCATTCATCTATCAGTAGACATTTAGGTTGCTCCCACATCTTGGCTGTTGTAAATGATGCTGCAGTAAACATAGGCATACATATACCTTTTTAAATTAGTGTTTTCATTTTCTTTAGGTAAATATCCAGTAGTGGAATTACTGAATCATACAGTATTTCTATTTTTAACTTTTTGAGGAGCCTCCATTACTGTTTTCCACAGTGGCTGCTCCAGTTTGCACGTATGAGGCTTCCTTTTTCTCCACATCCTTTCCAACACTTGTTATTTCTTGTCTTTTTGATACCAGCCATTCTGACAGGTGTAAGGTGATATCTCACTGTGGTTTTGATTTGAATTTCCCTGATAATTTGTGATACTGAACATCTTTTCACATGTCTGTTGCCCATCCACATGTTTTCTTTGGGAAAATGTCTATTCAGGTCCTCTGCCCATTTTTATGGAATTATTTGCTCTTTTGGTGTTGAGTTGTATGGGTTCTTTATATGTTTTGGTTATTAACCTCTTGTTAGATACATCTTTGCAAATGTCTTCTCTCATTCCATATGTAGGTTGCCTGTTCATTTTGTTGATGGTTTCCTTCACCATACAAGAACTTTTCATTTTGGAATAGTCCCAATAGTTTATTTTTAGCATAGGTTTACTTTTAAATGTTAATTCTTGAGAGTTCTCCAGGTGCTCTCACATACCTTACTTTTGTTTCACCTCTACTTTATTAGGTAGACATGCCAGGAACAATTTTCACCATTTTAAAGACATAGAATCTAAGGATCATATTAGTTAAATAACTTGGCCTTCAATCACAGCTAATTAGATAGCAATGCTAGAATTTAAACTAACATTTGAATTAACTCCAAAATCCACTTTCTAGAAATCTGAGGTCCACATTTCTAAAACTAATTCACAGCAGAGCTCAGTCTAGAAACTGAGATTTCTAATCTTTAAGGATTATTTATGTTTCACCTCAGACTCTCAGTATATTTCTGTGTTTTTAAGTCTGGGAACATGATAAAGTTTTGAGTTATCATAAATGATGGTCATCAATGTAGTGTTCACAGAATTTACTCAAATAAATTATTGAAGACAAATATAGCATAACAGGTGATGTAATTGTACAATTTCAATGTGATAACCATTGAGCGATATCTCTGGCTTGAAGAAAAGGAACTTACTAGTTTGTCAGAGCTTGATGAAAATAACCTCAAAGGTAATCAGTGTTTTTACCATGAGGTTTGTTGCTCACAAAGGAACCTTCTCTTACCAAATAGGTTTTCCAGGATTTTGGTATAGAGAAGGAGAGGCTAAGAGATTATTAAAACTTCTTCCCCTTTCTCTGCCTCTTTTTTTTTGTGTGTGTGCTTACAATTTTCTATAAGGCTTTCTCTACATGAACAAAATCTTACAACTGAGACAATCACCTCAAGAGAATTCAGCCACACAAAACAAAATTCCCATGATGGGATTGTAATTCTGACAGAACCTCAACCTATGAAATAGTATGATTTCATTTTTTTATCCAGTCTTCCTCCAGATAAACATTGTCTGGTAAATTCTGCTCAGATCCTATCATAGACGGGGGTTATCATAGATCTTCTAAAGCAGACCAACTCCTACCTTCCTTCTGATGAGAACAAGCTAGTTTTTATTTTTAACTGCAAAGCAATGTTTCCTAGTGTTTTTAGACATACATGATTTAATAGTGCTGTTGTTCTGTTTTGCATGAGATTCCATTAACTGTCAACTTCATTTGCCAGTGAAAATGTTCCAGGAGACCATAACAATTTATGGTAAATTTTCTTTTATAGCACAATAAATGATGGAAACTCAGCTGCCAGCCCACGAGAGGAAAGAGTTTTAACCGTTTAGCTCTGGTTCTAACCTGTTATAGGAAACATTGAAGAATCAGCAGAAGCTTTATTTAGCCCAACAGGAAAAAACACTAATATTTGGACTTCTTGTCATATTTAATTTTAGTTTCCTAACACGTGGACAACTTTGCTTTATTTCTCAACTCTCAGCAAAGAGACGAGCAGTTACCTTAGTCAAAAGTTGTTTTTGTGCAAGGTTATTTTGATGGTCCTGGCAAAACCATTAAAAATAGTCTCACTTTCAGAAGTGGGAAAGGAAAAGGGCCTTATCAAACTTAGAAAACAGTTGCATTACTAAATCAGAATTTCAGTACCGTGTTAGATCTTTGGAAATTCTAGATAAAAATTCTACTGGAAATAGAAAAGGCAAGCAAAGAACAGCCCCAAATGGACAATAAACATATGCTCTTCCTGAAGTTAAGGAAAAAATAGTATCAGTTAAGCACACATTTTTATTAAAGGTTCCTATTTAAAATGGCCATGAATTTAAGAGATCTTTTTATATTATTGGAATCTCTGTTGGGTTGTCACTAATACAGTTGAAATCCACTTGCTGACTTAGTTTACTTCTCTGACTCTTGAGCCTTCTATTCCTCCAACTGAAGTATGTAAGTCACAAATAGGCAATTTAACGGAAATGAAGTAAAAAGTTCTATCTCAAGGAAAATGAAAACTGACATTCACACACAAACTTGTACACAAATGTTTCTAACAGCTCTATCCACAAATATCCTGGAACAGCTGAGTATATAAACAAACTGTGGTAAATGGAATACTCAGCAATGACAAGGAACACAATACTGCTGCATGCAACATCATGGATGAATCTCAAGGTCATTATGCTGAATGACAATTGTTAATCTCAAAAGATGTTGAATAGGACTCCATCTACACGACTCTCTCAAGTGAAAACCATGGTGATAGAAAGCATATGAATGGTTGTTAGGAGTTAAGGGTGAGGGGGTTGTTGCAAAGGGGCAACATGGGGAGGAATTTTTGTGGTGGTGTTACAGTTCTCTCTTCTGACTGTGATGGTGGTTCCATAAATCTGTACATGTATTAACCTTCATAAAACTCTATAACAAAAGAAAAAAGTCAATTTTACTCTGATGATTAAAAAAATACAATTTATTATAAGAAGCAGTGAACAAGATTTAAAAAAAAATAATTTTACTACCTTTCCTTCTTCTGGAATCCCATAAGAAGAATTTTACTATTGGAAGCTGACAAAAAATTCTTTTCCCTTTCGATATCTTGGGCCTCTCCCAGCTAAAACTGGCTTATTCTTCTTTAGGTCAAATCTGGTGATGATGATGATGCCGTCATCAAGTATTCAATCTGTGCCCCACACAATTCTGAGTCCTTTACATGCATCTCTACATTACATATTCATAGCAACCCTGAGAAGTTGGTCTTATTAGGATCTCCATTATACTGTGGAGAAAACTGAAGCATGGAAATGTTAAATAATTTCCCCCAGATCCCTCAGCTAGTAAGGTGCTGACTTCGTGTTCAAATTGAGGCACTCTCACTGTAGAACCTGTGCCCTCAGCCATGTTATGGTACTACTTCTTTCTAAATTCTAAATTATGAATACAGAGTCTCTAGTCAAACCACTTGGTTTGACTTCATAACTCCCAAATTTTGTAAAGGCAAGAGACACACATCCATCAAGTGTTTTTGTTCCCCCTTTAGCCCCACTTTCTACTCCTTCTTTTTCTGAAGGTGTATTAGCAGAGCTCAACCATTTAAAAAGTTTATAGTTAACTATCTGAGGATATTGTCTAGACCTAAAAAAGAGACCATCTGCTGTCTTCCTATTGCTAATATAGGTTAGAGCTTCAAACACCTGGTCCCAGAGACACAGACATACTGCTTTTTGTGATATATTTTTTGTGAGGAAACATTATGTATCATTGTGAGAGGTTCATGTGAATATAACTTGTCCTAAGCTGGCAGAATTAACTAATCTTTTCTCCTTATCATTTGGATAAACACAAGACAACTCACTTTTGTATCTGTTCAAATTCCAT
Source organism: Callorhinus ursinus (assembly GCF_003265705.2). Taxonomy (NCBI): domain Eukaryota; kingdom Metazoa; phylum Chordata; class Mammalia; order Carnivora; family Otariidae; genus Callorhinus; species Callorhinus ursinus. The sequence goes on along the minus strand of NW_027397085.1, from coordinate 17,674,512 downwards.
CAGCCTATTATTACCACTGTGTATTTAACTGAAGTAGGATGTTTAATATCTAAAGAGAAAACACTGCATCATAGAAAAAGTATCATTTATTTTAGATCTTAAAATTCCCTCCCCCGGTTTTTTTTAATTGATACTTAAATCATTTTCATTTTATCATTATTCAACTGGTCAAACACAACTACTCTCACCTTGCTTCACACTCCAAAAATAATAAAAAGGAGTACAAAGGGTAAAATCATTACCAAGCGTAAATCTGTCATTTGGTCTCCAAGAGAAAAAATTTATGGTTGCACATTTCCACCACAATGACATATAGCTCGTGTCTCAGCGTGGGTCCAAAAAAAAAAAAAAATGGAGCCAAGCAACTCATCTGAAATAATATAGAAAATCTCAAGAAATGATAGGAATTTGAGCTTCAGGACGTGGTAGTGAACCATGGAGGCAGGAAGAAACAAACATCACAGAAATGTGACGTCACTAGGAAACGTCACTAGGAAAAGGCAGGAGGGCAGATAGAGGCAGCTGAATGACAAATTGGCAAAGCCCACTAGGGACACCTCAGAACAAGCTCTATAACTGGAGGCTCTATCTGAGGGATATTACTTTTGTAAGCGGGGAAATAACACAGTGACTATAACCCATTTGATCTATTTGGGTCACTATATGTATAGTTTGTTAGTATCAAGTAAGCTTCCGTGAGAAGTTCTGAGAGGTTTGGCTGCCTCATGCATGCTGGGTTGATAAGGGTGGGAAACACTCAGTATTTCTATGAGCCCCGAAGAAAGAGATGGTAGAGACATACTTGAGGAAAAGTGCATGATGTCACTCCCCTGCCTGCAACCTTCTGATCGCTTCTTATCACACTTAGAATAAGACCCAAATATAACAGGTCGGTCTAGCTGGCCGAGATCAGAAATGAGATAGCCTATTGTATAAAGGCATTTCTAGAAAGACAAGAAAGAGAATGTGGAAACAGTTGCCTTTGACAAGCCTACTTCTAACTGACTTCCAGCCCAGCAATGTGGTACTATAGAATAGTTCAAACGATGGTGCTTACTGTATCAAAACTGAAATATTAAAATGATTAGTCCACTACTTGATTTGATGTTTACTCATCAGGATTCTCAAAGAAGAATGAAAAAATTTCAAGTAAATGCTTCTAACAGCTCCCGATTTTGTCATTCTATCAGAAACATTCCTGCCAACGGTGTAATCCATTTCTAGTTCTTTTTTTAATGTAGCCTTTTGAATTTATACATAGTTTTTCACAGAGTATTGACAAGGAATGTTGGCAGAAGAAAGAATCCAGTTCCTGTTTATTTATTTCCTCGTTCTGTAGAATATCAGAGAGCGCTTCTCTCTATTCCTGAAAGCATGAGGTAGAGGAAGAGAATCTCTGCCCCCTCAGCCTTTTCCTACAGCTTTTGAGCGTTGAAACCCACTTTGCAGGAGGGGGATTATTTTCTCATGCTGAGTTTCACAAACACCACGGGACTCCTCTACTTCCTCCTGGATCCACATCAAACCATAGCCGAAGCCTTTTCCGTGCTGTAAACATTTACCGTGCGGCATTTGCATGCCATGCATGACCCGAAACACTGCTCCCCGCAGAAGCAGAGGCAGGAAGGAAGGTTCACGTTTGTGATTCAGAGAGGGCCACAGAGTAGTCTCAACTTCTCTGACACTTTTTTTCCTTCTCAAATCTACCCTAACTCTGCAGACTTTATATTCTGTCATGAACCAACAGAAATAAATGGATGATCTGATGAAGGCTGAATCGAAAAGGAAGCCTCCCACACTTGTTCACTATTGGTGGGAGAATAAACTGATATATCCTTTCTTGAGGGCAATTTTGTAGCATACATCCAAGGCCCTTAAAAATAGCATATATTAACCAGAGAGTCTCACTTCCAAGAATATATCCAAAGGAGATAATCAGACAGTTGAAAAGATGGATCTTTCAGGACATTCATTCCCAAGGTTATTTATAATAATAAAATAGAAATAGTCAACTGAATGGCCAACAATAAAACTTCTTAAATAAATGACACTCCCGGAAAGGATAGTTTGCAGCCAAGTAAACACCTGATGCAGATCTATTTATCTTGACATGTAAAGATGCTCATAATATATATCATCAAATTTTTAAAATTATTAAATAGAAATGTCTGTTGCCATTAGAGATTTTAACTTATATAAACATGATGTAATTGCATAGAAAAAGATTAAAAAGGCTATATGTAACAAAATGTTATGTGTATGAAAAAATGGTTATTAGGTACTGAGATTATGAATTTTTGTTTTTTCTTAATTTTTATAAGAGAAATACATTCTGTGATGAGAAAAGTAATAGCTATTTCTGTTTGGAAGAAAAAATAACTGGGAGAAAATTAGGAGTGATTGCTTTTTCTGGTTCCCAGTGATAGCAGTCCTTTTCCTAGCAGCTGGGACAGAGATAGATCATCAGGTTCTGCTACTTTCTGTCAATAAGATGGCTCTGGGAAGCCTTCATAATGGTCAGGCCACAAGCAAAAAGCCCCCAGGGATATGGATTTGGAAAAAAAGTATGGATTAGCCAATGGCCCTTAGGAGTTTGGAGCATTTGTGTCTATTCCAAAAACTATTGCTTAGAGCCAGAGGTCCTTAGTGTGTGTAGGGCGGTATGGGGGTGGCGAGCTTCCTGAGTGAATGAATGGCATCTTGGAGGCCTTCAGAGGAAGGAGGAGCACCAGTGAGCCATCAGGCCCTTAGGAGCATGTGGTTTTCCTTAAAGATCCTTAAGCTCTTTCCCATGGGACTTCATGCTACGCATGCACACAAGTGCGCTCATAGAATTTCAGTTGTCAGCTGTGGATAATACAAAGGGAGGTGAAAATGACACTTTTCCTGTGTCTATGTTAGATATGGGATTATAAAACAGGCTGATCAGTCTTCTTGCATAAAAGTCCTTTGCGTGCATCAAAACAGATATTTCAAAGCTGCTTAATCAAATATAAGGTTAAAATAAGTAGCTTTTTAGCTATTCAACTTACGTTGGTGTATTTTATCCTAATTACTTCAGAGATAACTGTAAAACTTAAGGTAGGAAAATTAGTACTATTCCTATAAAAGCAGTCAATTGCCTTTCAAAACATTTGAAGAGGCATCCCATGAAGTCAACTTCAGTCATTTTATAAGAGTCAAATTCAATCTAGAAATCTCAAACTCACTTTTTCTTTTCTGAAGGTAAAGTTCATGAAAAATAAGTCTGTTCCCCAAAAATTAACTTGGCAGCTTTTTTTTTCTTCAGAGATATAAAACTTAATGTTCTTAGATATAGCAAGTATTTGTATGCATCATATAGCTTAGGATTAAATAATACTTTTCATTCCTCACCACATACCCTAAAATCAATATAGGGTTGAAACATGAAAATGCCAACATGTGGCTAAAACAACCAGCAAAATCATAACTTTCTGGCAGAATAAGTCAGTATTTGTGTTAGAAGGATCTTTGAAGGAACACATAACTTAGCCAGAATTACTTTTGGTTACAGTAATATATTTTATACTCCATTCATAACCTGTCATTTTAACCACTTCTAAACCCCCAAAGAATCCAGTCTGTTTTACAACCTCAATCTCAAGTGTGAGTACTGGGGAGGAAGGGACAAAAGTAGGGACAATGGATGGTCCTATAATTAAGATTATTTCTATATCATCTAGAAGGCAGAGTAACACCTCCTATTACAGGAAAGAGATTTGAATGTGACTTTACAATGACAATTGGCATTTCAAAATGACATCCATTTTGCCTACAAGAGTAAACAGAACCATGCCTCGGGAAGTGTGACCCAAGGCAAACTGCAGAGTGAGGTTTTCACAAGCCCTTCCTTGCATGGGCAGCAACAACATCCTCCCCCCCACCTTTTCCCAGACACACACATACCCACCTGGCACAGGGTGGTAGATTGGGCCTTCTCCCAGTCCATCAGTTCTGGTTCTGAATAGGAAGAAATAATTAGGTTGTATTGATAATCTGCTCATCAACAGACATTCTTTACAGTAAAGCGTATTTCTACTCTGTATATTCTGTGCTAGAACTATAGAGTCGGTACTGTAGCTATAACTCACTGTCCTGTGCCTATCTGTAATGAGATTTCAGAGTGGCTTGCAGATAACTAAATGTATTAAGTTGTGTGAAATAATGTCACTGAAACCAAGAAACTGGACAGGAGACCAGCTTTCAGTTTCAAGTCCCTAGATCTTCTCTTTCAGTGTTTTTGTTTGGTTGGTTGGTTTACAAAGCACTTAACATTATTCCAACATCACATTTTTCTTGGAGTTCAGTAAGAACCCGGTTCAAAGTGACTTCAATTCTCAAGCATTTGGGGTCAACTCTGGACAAGGAAGTCAGCTGCATTGGCTCCAGCTTCGGTTTATCTTGAGGAATGACAGAGAAGCCCCTTGTTGTGTGTGGCTCATCTTCTGCTCCTGGGGGCAGAGGGAAGATGATCCGGACCCCGCAGGTCTTTCAGAGTGGCTGAAACCACGGAGTGTGCTGGTCACAGGTGCCAGACCCCTCACCATTGCCAGGAGCCAATCTGTTGGTGAGGGTTGGAGATCCTGTGGAGTTCGGTGTGGTCACCCTGGGCAGCAGATATCACTGGGACACAGATGCCCCTCCGAGACTGACAAGAGGACTTTTATCACATGGGTAAAAGAAGAAACATCAGAGGTCTCCAGATCACTGTGCCATTTTACAAATCTCAAAATTTCACCAGCCTGGCCTTTATTTATTTATTTTAGAGACAGAGTGAGAGAGAGAGGGAGGGACAGAGAGAGAGAAACGCCAGCAGGATCCCCGCTGAGCGCGGAGCCCGACGCGGGGCTCGATCTCACGACCCTGAGATCATGACCTGAGCCGAAATCAACAGTCGTTCGCTTAACCGACTGAGCCACCCCAGGGCCCCACCTGGGGACATTTTTGATCATTGCAACCTGGGGAGGTGAATGGGGTTGCTCCTGGCATCTAGTTGGTGGAAGCCAGGGATGCTGTTAAGCATCCTACAGTACCTAGCACAGCCTCCCATCACAGCCCATTATCCAGCTCCAAATGTCAGGAGTACTGAGGTACAGAAAATGAACTGAATAAAAACACTGCAATATTTGTATTCTTGTCATTTGTACTTTCCCTATATGTAGAGGGTCAAATAAAATTTCCAGTACCTAAGGTATCCCTTTAAATGAAACTAAAAAATAATCTTGTAGAATTAAATAATCAATGAGGACCAAAAGGCAAACAAGTAAACAAAAGAAAAAACTGTCAAATGTGGATAAACTCTTTCAAGCTCTTGGTACATGCATTGTACAGCTATTGTACAATGATACAGATAAAATTCTTCTGCTTTCCCAGCAGGCCTCTCAGTTCTCTCTCTAAAATGTCCCTTCACCACGTCTGCGTTATAACCTGAAAACTAGCCTGAATTTGCTCCTGGCATTTGTGGTTAGTGACTATGTAGTAAAGAAGTACAAACACTTGAGTTGTGAAAACCAGCGACCTTTCCACATACAACTCCAGTGGAAACAATTGAAGGACCAATTTTTATTGCTAATTTTTAAAATGATTTCCTGTATATCATCAGCTGTGTTACTGGGAATAAATAAAACGTTCGTAGCCCAGGCTGCACGTGCCCATCTCCACTGGGCTGAGCCTGGGACTTCTCGGCAGTCCTTTCCCAACCATTCTGTTTGTAGGCATGCATTTCCTTGAACTTCCTCGTGCTTGTCCCCTGTTCTTGTGACATAAATTCGTCTTTGTCATTCTCAGCTGAAATATGCAAACCTCTTGCTGATGTCATCTGGGAAATAGATGACCTTGTGGCTAAATATATACTGCATGGCTTTGCAGACTGTCCATCTTCAGATTTAGGACTTAGTCTTTGGCATGTTGGGCTTGTCAGTTTCCCAATTTAAAAAGGAAGTGTTTCCAAGACAACAACCCTGCCTTCTGATGAGCACATGATATCTTTTTTCCATCTTAGTGATGACTTGACTTCATTTTGTACATTTGAAAATTCACCAGTAACATAGCACAAAAATCTGCCACTGTTCTGCAGCTTTTCACTTGTCTCTGTTCTAAGCATAGATATTTTTTACAGTAGGTCCAGGTAGACAGATGATAGCTTGATTGTCTTCAGGAAAATTCAGATTTGTGTGAAAACATAGGCAAAAGTATATAAGTCAAAACAGAACACATTTCCTCATCATGTAGGAATACTTTCTAAAGTTTGAATTAATGTCACATGTTTTTTCTTTGTACTTTTGCCTTAACTTTCTTCTTAATGTTTTCTACCTTAGTTCTACCTAAACTTCCTAAGCTCTTAAAATTTTTTTTACTTCAGGGAACATGGCAGTAGAGGCTCTCCAAAATGTCACAAACATTGTCCTATTTGGGGCTAAAACATGTTCAAATGTAATGATGATGGCCAAAACTGAACCTTGTTAATTTAAAGAGCAAATTTACTGATAGAATGAAGATTGAAGAAATAGATTGAGCATATTAGAATTTACTGACAACCAAGAATTAGCACACCACTGAGGAGGGTACATGTATTTAAAAGAGACAACTGGATATTAATATATAAAATTAACTTTAGACAACTTGATAGTAATATATAAAATATGTTAGAGGTTAAAAGAAGTTAGGATATCCTGGTAGGCTCCCTTGGAAATTTTTTTTTAATCAAGGAATTCCTACTGGGTATCTATGCTCGGCTAAACAGTGTGCTAATCACTGCAGATAGAGGAAGGACTCAGGCATCTCCCTACCTTCTGAGCTTCTCAGGGTAGACATTCAACATGCAGGTGCCTTAGGACTAGAAGTGATAAGACAGAAGCATGTACTGAGTTCATTGTGATCAAAGAAGCAGTCAGTTCTCCTGGGAGGTCAAATGCTAGAAAAGTATGACTAGGAAGTAATATGGAAATATACAGAAAGTCATTTTATGTTTAAAAAATTAAAAGTATATAATATATGCATAATAATTATAGCTATGAAAAATATTTTTAAACCTATGCACAGAGTTCTGAAATTTAGTGGGTCAATTTTATCCTTGTAAAGTTGTCTGAATTTATAAGGTTTTAATTACCAGTGAGAAAGTAAGCCACTTATATTCCCTTTAATCATTTTTTCAGTCCTTAAAATAATCCTTTCTTACATATACTCTAAGGTGGAGAGGAAATAGAACTAACTTTTTGAGAGGCACTGTGCTCTGAGCTTTATACATTTATGTCAAATCCTTTAATTCTTTCTTCAATTCTGTGATTTAAAAAAATACTTACAGAAATAGGGAAACTGAAGCACGGAAGGATTACATAATATATGCAAGAAAGAGGAGTCCAGGTGACCCTGAAGGCTACTATGTTTGATATTATAAATCTGACTCATTTAAAATAAGGATTAGTTTTCCCAAGATGAAAACTTCATTAACGGTTATTTTTAAGGATTCAGAAGCTACTTTTCTGCATATGTCATTATAAGTCACATTTAGTTCAACAGGATTTACTGAGCACTTTTTGTGAGCTCTGTGCATATGATCTTCACATTACTTGCCGTAAGTCCATAGGTACAAACAACCTATCCTATAATTTATTTAATATTTTTAGTTAATGCTGACTTGGAGTTTAACATAAATAAATTTATTTTGAAAGAAATCTTGATAAATACAGATTCCTTGCCATAGTTACAAACTAAAAGTAGCAATAAACTACATCACTCTTTTTTTTTTAATTTTTTTTTTTTAAATATCCTTTCCTGTGCTACCTAAAGCCATGTCAGATTCCACTGACTGCAATATTTGCATGCTAGAATTCTGGAAGCAAGTGCCTCTCAACATGGGTAATCAAATTAGCTCTTAGCACGGTGCCTCTGTAACTTATTTTACTACGTACTCCACAAATAGGCATTTCTTTTTAGACTATAAAACAGATGATTTCTCAGAACAAATAAATTGGATATAACTTTACACGTGTCATGGCAATTTTATTTATTGATTCATTTAGGGTTGTGGTAAATAAATGAAAAGATAAATCCAGAAAGGCGTCCACTAAGAATTGGCCTCAAGCTAGGTCATAAAGCTAGCAACTTGTCCTTGTGGGCCCCCCAAACCAAGTACCTGTTTTCTTATCACCACCCTAATTCTCAACTCAGGCCATGTTTTCCCTTGACAAGTGTCCTCCCTGCTCTCTTGATCTCCTAGGGATCCTTTTCGCTTTTCATAGCCTTCAGGAAAGAATTTGAAACTCATTCACATTAAGCTGATAGGAGCTTAAAGGTTTGTGTCTCCCAGGAATCACTGCCTTCAGGAAGGAGGAAGGTCAGCTGTTAAAAATCAAGTGCAGTGTGTTTGGGTTTGAGTCTTGTCTCTCCCACAACCACCCTCCACATCATCCTCCAAGACCCTTGACAGCTACTTGATACTGAGCAAGTTCTATCACTTCTCTAAGCTTCTTTCCTTCTTGGTGAAGAAGGAATGATATTTCCTTCCTCATAGATTTGTTATGAGACCTTAATGAGGTAATGTAAAGTGCTTAACATTGTGCCTGGCTCAAAGTGTGAACTTCATAAACAATAACTGATATTATTCTTATACTACTAGTTTCCACCAAAGAGGAAAATTCAACCCTACCCCTAAGTAAAAATGAGAACATTCTGTAAACTACAGGTGGAGCCTGATAGCATTATGCTGTTTAGCGAGTGTTTGTTTACAGCCAGCTTTATAATTGGTCAAGGTATTACTTTATTTCCTGAAAAAAGTGACAGGATTAACAGAAATGACTCAGTGAGGTTGTGGGAGCACTAATCAGAAGGGAAACACTTTGAACCTGTTTTACTCAAACAGCAGAGTCACAAAAACAAGTTTAAAAACAAAAAGTCATTCTTCCCCCATCTCTAACCATCTCTGCCCCACATTGGTCTTCCAAGTTTGGCTATAGAAAAATGCCTTGCTTTCTGCTTTCTCTTCTGCTCTCCTATAAAGGCTGAGCACACCTTTTCAATTATTTCTTATAGTACATGTAATTAAAAAGGTTACTGTGACAGATGTGGCTGAGCTTAAAGCTTTGCTCTTACTCTGCTTCGGTTATGGGAGTACAACCCTGAGGATCTAGAAAATCTGCAGAAGGTTAGCTTTGTCCTTGAAGAGAAATGGAGAAAAAGGTTGTGATCTGCACATGACGTGCATTATTTCCTGAATGAGAAGGTGTTTATTCAGATTCCTTCCATGGGGTTCTGTTCCAGGGTTATCAACTGAGAAAATCATCTCCAACGGTTGTTGCTCTTGTTTGGAGGGATTCCCCTCCCTCCCCTCCCCGGGGTGAACTCTTTTGAAAGCACCTGCTGGGTGACATGGGCGAGAAGGTCATGAGAAAGTCAACAATGTGACAGCCGTTTCCTGAGCCATCCTGATCTTATCCTAGAAGATGGATCACGTTCTCTAGCTGAACTTGTTATAAATAGCAGTTAGCAGGAGCTGATGGTACTGAGAAGACATATCAGACTTAGCATAGGATTGACAGTTTGGATATGTCCCATGGGCTCTGCCTAAAAGCTGGTTCCTATCTTGGACATGAGTGGATTCAAATACTATCGCACCCCCTCACCCCCATTTCTAGGCTATCTTTTGCTTCCTCAACCAGCCAAGATTCTTGTAAGCTCGACTTTCTGTAGTTTGTATTGCAGAAAACAATAGATCAAATAGGTTTTCTATTTTATTTAATACAATTTTTCAAATTATACTCAACCTCATTCGACACAGCCCCCAAGTAGTGTGCATCCTTTGTTGACTGGCCCCACCTGTTGGAGATTCACTGGCTCAGAGGTTTTAGACTGGCCTCCAGGATATGATTCTTGCATTCTATAGAAGGTCGAAAAGCCAAGTTTGTTTAAGAGATCAGTTTCCATCCCAGGTTCAACATAAAAGGACCTGAACATTCAGGATGAAGAGCAAACCCATGTGCAGTTTTTTTCAGGTCATCCTAACATTTCCTGTCAATGCAAAGGACTACCAGCCATCACAAAGGCATGACCAAGCACACAGGAGTCAGCACAGACCAGACGTTTCTATCTGAAAAATCTACTGGGTATTAGCTTCCAGAAAATGTTAAAAGATTGTTTTTAAAGTAGTATTTGATAATGTAGACACGATTATTTCTCCCATCAGTTTTGTGCCCCAAGAACATCTCTAATGTTTAGCTAATAGAAGTATTAGAATTTTGCAGGAATTGGAGAAGGTGTGGCTAAATCTCATTTGACAAGAATTTTTGAACACATATCCTGTGGTATGTTTTGTTCAGAAGAGCAAAATGTCTTGCTTCCTTCCAGATTCAGCACAGTGGAGAACTTCTTAACTGAGGAAAATGATAATGGACCAAGAAGAATCCTGAGGTCCTTGCTGATAATATTTTTAAAAAAGTATAATCGTTGCTGTGTGGTTATAGGAATCTTTTATTTTATTGGAAATAGATATAAATTTACTGGAATGAGCTTCATTTATATTAAAATCCTTTTAGAGCTTTAGTACCTGGAAAATATCTCTGAGCCTTAGTTTCATCATCTAAAAATAGATGAACTCTGAGCTTCCTTCTAGCTCTATTACTCTATAGCCATTATTACGTATTTCTAAAATTTACAGACCAAAGTGGATTACTTGACTAGAAAATACCTGTTATTCCTCTAAAAGCTACACATGCATACATATTGTGGTGATATGTTTTAGTCAGGGGAGTCCTAACTGTGAAGAGTACATCTTGTTCTTATTCCTGTCACAAGGATTCTGAGGTAAGTCATTGCAGTTGTCAACAAACGTATGTGGAACCCCCAACACGTATATGGCATTTGAATAGACGCAGGTTCATATTATGGCATTAGGGAGGGCACAAGCATGCCTGTGTCTGAGACCTTCCAACACTGCGGCTCGCCCCCAGCCCTGCCAGTGCAGGATGGTGAGGGAGACCCCACCCTCTGACCTTATCAGAGGCCTTCAACCTGGGAGAATGGTTATTCCCAGTCCCATTGTTTTGAACTTCCTGATCCTACTTGCTCCCTCTGACTCACCAAACATGAAATCATAGCTAAGGAAGCTTCAAAGGGACCATGGAAAGCCCTAGACACACACAGTTTAAACGATAAAACGGTGTCAACCTCGAGACTATAAACAAGATCATGGCGTTCATCATGACAGCTGCCCTGTGTAAAGACCTACCCTCCAAATAAAGCTGGGATTCCTTAGGCAGCTTCCTAAAGCCTTCCCAATCTAGACCCACCCACTTCTTCCATCTGCACAAACACGATGCTCCAACAATACTGCATTCTTTATAGTTCTCTGTATGTGACAAGCTTGTTTCTAACTTTTTCCTTTCAGATTACATGCTGTCATATGCCTAGCATGCCTTCTTCATCTTCCCCTTCCACCTGACCAAGCCTTAGCTTTTTCTGATAACCTTGGATAATGTTAGTCATGCCCTCTCTCCTATTAGCTGTTCACATTTCCACCAAAACCTCTATTGTAATTCTTGGTTGACATGTTTCTCTCTGCTACCAGATTTCGGGCTCCTTAAGGGATCGCCCTTTGTTTTATTTATCTCTGGATCCCCAAGGCTCAAAGTTTGTCCAGTCATGGCTCCTGCCTCAAAGCAGAGACATCTTTAGTAGGAGTGTGTGTAATTGAGTGAAGGCTGGTGGGTAGTGAGCTTGATCAGTCACTTCAAGCCCAACTGGATAGCTTTAGGGAGCCGCAACCTGCATCTAATTAGTGAGAGATGCCGAGAAGCAGATGCCATTTCATTGCTCTTTCCATTAATGGTGCTCATAAAAATTAAACAACATAGAAGGAATGGAAGTTAGTACTTTCACACCATGTGTTTTGTTTCTCTGATACATTTTGGAGGAAGAATTGGGGTGGTAGAATCATTAGGTAAGTTGAGGGGTCTCCCAGGCCCATTTGAGAGGACACAGGTTTTTAATCTTCCAATAGGCCACAACTGAAGTTATAAATGAAAACACAAAGCAAAACAAAAACCTAGGTCTTCTTCAATCACTTAGTCCAGCTCCATGGATGTATGGACAAGAATGTATGGGTGAAAAATTAGAATAATTCCTGTCTAATGATCCACAGGTACCTTTTCAGACTTGGCAGAACTTCAGTAGAAAAAGTGAGGCGGAAGTGAAGGTATATTTTTTAAAGTAATGAATACTGGTTGCTGTAACAAGCACCCCCTAAATCTCAACAGCATAACACAGATTGCTGTTTCCTCTCACATCAAGGAGGGAGAAGTGGGGAGCTCTGCTCCAAGTGAATATCCAGCTAGCAGCACGTGACTGATGAGGGGAAAGGTTTTAGACGATGGGCCTGGAAATGTTGCCTATGGATTTCCTCACATTCCTTTGCCCAGAAAGCAATATGAAGGCCCCCTCCATCAGCAATGGGGGGTGGCTTAGCTATTTCTAAAAAGAGGAGAACCCACAGTTCTCTCACAGAAGAAAGTACAAGGTCAGGGAGAAGAAGGGACGGGGAAAATCGAACATCAGAGTAAATGGCGAAGTTGGCACAGCACTCAGGAGAAGCTTGCCCTCTCTGGGCCCCTCTTACACAGAGCAGCCTTTACCTTAGATGATCACCCAGCTGAAGAGTGGAGTCTCTATAAATATGGAGCAGATAGATATAGGTGTTCTGCTTCAAATTTGTGTGGGAATGTGTGTGGTGTGTTGTGTGGGTACACATATGGCACAGTTGGGGTCCAGAGTGTGAAAAATGACAGGAAATAGTGAAAAGCATAGATTAAAATACACTTACATCAGCCGTATACTTTTAGCAAACCCTCATTTCTTGTTATATTCAAATTATTCGGGCCTTGTACTACAAACACTTCCCATACAAGCCCTTTTTCTTTCATGGCCTTTTAGTTTCGGGCACACACTCTTTCTTCTGCCTCTTCCAGTCAGAAAAAGCGGTGATTAATTCTCACCTGTTTTCACCCACCTCTCCACCTTCTTCCCCTTCTCTTTCGGCCAATTGCTACTATTTTTAAAAGGTCTTAGCAACTTGTACTTATTTCTACACTAGCCTTACTGAATGATAATTGTTTTGCTTGGTTACCTTGCTGAACTGTGAGTTTCCTGAAGACCAGCTCTTCTTGCATGCCCAGTGCCTCACAGAGCTCCAGGCTTGTAAGTTAACATGACCATATACATTGCGAACCAGACGGAGAAATTTCTGAGAGGAAGAGTGAAGTAGTAATAATTATGTGAGATGGCAGGAGTAAACGCAGCCTCTCCCTGGCAAATAGGGACATCGAAACTCTCTAAATAAGCGTCGAATGAGGAGATAAGCTCTCCTCTGGCCATCCCTTTTTTTTTGTCTGGCGATGGCCATCCTTTTTTTTGTCTGGCGATGCTTTATCTTTCATCTCCGTGACTTAGAGCCATGCCTGTTGGGTCGTCCATATGTGATAAGGATTTGTTGAAGAGTTGAAGGACTGGGAGAAGACAAAATCTGGCAGTTCGACAAGCTGCTGGTCTTGCTCAAGCAGAGAGCCTTGTCTAAAGCCCTTTGACCATTTGTCTTCTCACTTTTCCATCCAATATGTTCCTTCAACAGCCTCGTCTAATATGGTGGACCTCCCAACATATCTTTCCATAACTCTGCTAGGACCTGAAGTTTCCCTCATGGTGCAACACGACACAAGTCCATGGTCCTTAAAATAGGAAACTAATCTGCTGCAGAGATGGAACTATTTTGATTCAGGGGTTTTTCCAGTGTTTCATAAACATCATGGTAGATCTGAGTCCTCACCCTGAGAGCCTTCCTGAAACTGTCCTCGACTTAGGCATGGCTAAGTAGCATGAGGAGTGGGAGGCAGAATGTTTCTCCCCGTCCCACTTTTTGACTGCTGCCACCCAGAAGCAGCTGCTGCTAGGGAGGAATGACGAGGGGAGGGGTGTTTGAGGCCATTACAATCAGAGGAAGCCAGGGGGATGATGGAACTAGGAAGGACTGCGTTGAATTTAACTGAGTCATCACCCAAAGAATCGAACGTCAGAAATGAGAGATTGTGCATTTGGGGAACAGGTGATGATGAGGGTGAAGGGACACTATTTTAGAATCTTTTGGAAGCATCGTGGAGGAATTTGGGGAAGCAGCTCTGGAATCGTAGATGGGATTATTCCTGAAGTCAAGGTCAGTAAGATCCCAGAAGCTGAGTCTATGGGCCCCAGCAGGAAACCCCTCCTGAGAAGCGCACATCCTCCTCTTTCTGGGCAGGTTGTGATGCGGAAGCACGATCTTCCATGCCCTAATTAGCGCTCTTGGTTTGACAAGGGTGGCTCCCGTTCTGAAGTTTCCTTTGTGTGTTGTTTCACAGAAGATTTCACGGGAAAGGACCACAAACTCAGTTCCTCTCAATTTTGTTGAAGAATGTCAGCAAATTACAATGGTTCAGAATCAAAATTTCATAAGCTTGGCTGTAGAATATTTATGATGCAAAAACAATCACACCGCGCTTTGCTGCACTGCTTTATTGACACAGCCTTCCTGTCCCCACATCTTGCTTCCTCTCAGGAAAGTGGGACGTGTTGGATGATTTCCCAGCTTCTATTTGGAGAGGAAGTCTCCAGGTTTTCCACCATCCAGCCCCCGCCAATCTGCGCTCGCTGAGCAACACCTGCAACCAAAGGCTAGGCCCGTTCTCTTTTGTGCATTTGCAGCTATCAAAATAAACGAGCCATCTTGGATGGGAAAATTATATCTTTTTTCAGAGTAACCTCACTCTCCACATGTGCACAGGGATGCCTACGCCCTGATGTTATGAACACTGCCTCTGACTAGAATTACAATCAGGCATTTTGCATTCAAAACCGATGTCAATAATTGTCTCAAAAGAAAGAGCTTTTAAAAGACCTCGTGTCCTGGCAGCTTTTCCCTGCCCATTTATTTTGCACACAGTAAATTCTTAAACCCACATACTAATGGAAAACAAGGGAACGGCCTGCCTCCTCTGCCCAGATGTCTCACTATTGCAATATTAATAATTCTTGGTGGGTACAAGTCCCCTCTCCCACCTGCTCGTTCACTCCCATCCCAAGCATCGGTCTCAGGAGCCACCATTCTACAGAGAAACCACAAGTGCTCTGCTCCTCACCCAACTGCCTGTCCTTCCAGACTATCATGTTGGCTCGGACAGCCTGGGAGCTTATGACAGCTTCATGCTCAGCCTGAGGCTTGACAGAGGAGATAGAGGGTGTACTGTCTGCTCAGATGGATTTTCCTCTATTGGTTATTATTTGTAACTGTGGCTTTAAGAATGGAAATAGTCTTTTGAAATTCCTTTGATAGAAAAGGAGCAAAACCCCACACATCCATGGGCGAAAAACCTGACTGCTGATTCAAGGAGCTCTGATGGTTCATGAGCCCCTTCACTTGTCTTATGGGCATCCATAGCCGTGTGGATGATGGTGGGGTGAGGAGTCAGTGTGGTTATACAAAGGTCTGTGTACATGACGATAAATTGCTTGGCGGTACAGAACCCAGCTCCACTCTGGAATTTGCTCAGTCAACGTGGCTGGGTTGATGAGAAGCAAGAATGCAATCCTTTTCCAGACTTTCTGACACAGTCAAAGCGACCCCAAGGCCAAGTGACCATATCCTGTTTCATCAGTACTCTCCCGGGATTGGTCACTTCCTTTAAAGTGACTGAGTACTAGATCAAAACCTTCAGACAACACCATTATTGAGGGCCCCTTTCCAATCAGATTGTCTTCATAGAAATATTCACCCCAGCATCCATCTCCTCTGAATCCCTCTGAAGTGTTTAGTCTTCTTGCAAAATTCTCTAGTTTCGTGCCCTCGCTATAGTTTTCAGTTAATTCAGTAACATCCTACTCAGAATATGCCTCATCGTCTCCTTACCTTGATTTTTGCCGTCTGTCCCAAGCTCACCTCTCTTCTGCTTATCGGAAGCCTATCAGTTTTTTAAAGTCCCAACAGAAGTCTTTCTTCAAGAAGGAAGTCCACACTAATTTTCCTCTCCACAGACTCTCAGGCGTCCTTCTTGCCTTCTGGACTTTGTTGACAGCGGTCATGTTCTGCCTTCCCTTTCCAGTCAGTCACGTGGCATATCTTGGCACCAGCTAGATTGGAAGTTTGCTTAAGGGTCAACCATTACCTGGGCAACAGTTGGCATTGCCAACGACGTCTAACACAGGCTAAGTTCTCTGTTAGGATTTCTTGAATGCTAGAGCAATGGGAATATCCATGGCCAGCCAGTAAACTTACCTTCTACATCAGTTCAAGAGAATTGTGACCATTAGGCATGATCTCCTTCAACCTTGTTTCCCTTCTGTCATACCTATAAAACATCAATGACCACTCCCTTCCTTTTTTCTGTCCTTAATCGTAAGAATATGAAGTATCTCTTGCACAAAGCTGATCCCTCTACATGTTTTATTAATTCTGTTTCTCCCACCCTCCTGCCGCTGATCATTTGCTTTCCCACGAGTCCTTATTTCTCTTTAGTCTCTAAAATTGTCCTCCCTTGACCTCAAATCCTGCTTATTCAGTTACTTCACTTCCCACCCCTTTCAGCTTCTCAGAAGATTAATCAGTGTTTGCTATTTTCATTTTTTAATCCTTTTATTCTCAACTCTCTGCCACCGGTTTCAGCCCTGCCACTCCATCATACTTGCTTTAAGCCCATCGACTATCTCCTACTTATATAGTACAATCAGCTTTTTTGTCTCGCCACCTTACTGGCCTCTGTGCTATCTTGGATATTGTCAGTCGCTTTCTTCTTAAAGCTTTGGGTTCTTTTTACTGAACACCTTTGGCTTTTCTCCTATTTCTCTAATACTTCTCTGCTTCAAATCTTTCCTGGGCTCTTTTTCCTTGAAATACCTTAAATGTTGATTTTTTTCCCCTGAATTTTATGCTCAAACAACTTCTCTTTGGTTCCTGGGTCACCAGTTAGCTCTGGATGCATGAGATTGTTACTGCAGTAATGATAAGCATGACCAGTATTTACAGAGCACTTTACACCAGGTATTATTCTAAGTAGTTTCACAGGTACTAACTCAATCCTCGTATACATCGTATTTTACAACAAACGTTTTATAAATGGGAAAAAAAACCCCAAATACCTTGCCTGTAGTCAGAATGAGTAGCCTCAGGATTTTAATCTGCAAAATCTCGCCCCAGAGCCTGTGCTCAGGTGCAGATTTTGGGTTGCATATAGACATTTGGGGCTCATTTTTCTGGAACAGCAGACGGTAGCCCCATCTTCTAGCCATCCCTCAACCTAGAACTCACAGAATCCTTCTTAACTCTTGCTCATGCCTCACCTCCCGCAGCACACCAGTTACTGACTCCTGAGGATTTCATTTGCTCTATCTGCCTTCAACCTGTGCTCCCTTTTCCAGGCCTTTCACCACTGCCTGGATGCGGGCCACCATTGCATTTGACTGGACTACGCAAACAGCCTCTTAACTGATCTCCTTGCTTCCAGTGCTGTCTTCCTCAGACCCACAATCACCATGTGGCCACAGAATGTTTGCAGTAAAACACACATCTGACAGTGCCAGTCCCCTACTTTAAAACCTTTCAGGAGCTCCTGATTCCTTGGGATTAGAAGTCCACCTTCTGTAGAATAGCATCTAAAGCACTTAGGCGTGCTGACCCCTTCAGCTTCATCTGTGACATAAAATTACTTGTTGTTCACCCTGCACATAAGACTTCTATCCTTTACTGATACTCTTCCCTTGGCCTGTTCTGTCTATCTGGGTAACTCCTGTGTTCCTTTACATCCCATCTAAGGCTACACATCCTGTCCTTGCATTTAGTGTCTTTGCATTTCTTACCAAATATTAATAATCTGTATGTGTTTGTCTTCTCCACTAGGTTATTAGCTCCTAAACATAAAGACTCTGTCCTATTTTTCTTTGACTTTGTAATGCCTTATATAGTGACTGATACAAAATAGGCACTTTATAAATGTTTGTTTTAATGAATAAATTAATGAACAAATGAACGAATGAATGAATGAATATAAATCACTGTTTTTCTTTTACTGTGAGTTATTTCTCAGTAGAGCACACACACACACACACACACACACACACACACACACAGAGACTTAAATAAGAGAATGTTCCTGTTTATAGTGCTGGATGTTTTATAGCCCTAAGTATTAATTACAACATGTTTATTTTCCTTAAAGCAAGACAAACATTATAGAAAAATACTACTAAATTCCATAGCACTGCCCCTTGTTTTCCTGTCTTCCCTTACTAAAATTTCCATCTATATTTTCCTAATGCAAAATGTAAAATGCTTATTCAGTCACTATATGTGCTCATTAGTAGTGGTATGATTTATGTTAGGATTAACTGCATGTTATAGAGAAGGCCAAAATAATAGGGGCATAAGAACAATAGATTTTTTTTTTTTTTTTTTTTAATCTCATGTTCAAGAACTCCTAGGGAGGCAGTCCGGGGCTGATAGGCAGTTCCAAGTTCATGTAGAATTCAGGTTCCTCCTATTTTGTTGCTTTTTGAGGCATTGCCTCATAATCCAAGATGGCTTTTGGAAATTTAGCTATCTTTTCTGCATTTCAGATGGCAGGAAGAAGGAAGACAAGAAAATGTGTTTGCTTCTCCCTCTTAAGAATGCTTCCTGGAAATCCCATAGGACTTGTCCACTTATATCCCTCCCTAGTGGTCAGGACAATGACAGATTACAGTTTTTGTTTGTTTGTTTGTTTGTTTGTGGTATTTTCTTAGCTGGTGGTAGTGTGAGCAGCAAAAATTGAGATTCTGTTCTTTGGGAGAAGGAGGAGTATATGTTGATGTAGGCAACCAGTCGTCTCTATTACAGTTTAGTCTGAATATAAAGAAAATTTGGAAATCTCAGAAATATTATACTGGAGAACAGCCTAGGATCAGCCGAAAGATGAACTGGAGATGATTATTACCTAGCTGGTGAGCCTGCAAATAAAACCAAGAGCAAATAAACAGAGTGAAACTATACATATGGCCTCATAGAACTGAAGATCAAGGGTTATGGATTCACTTCCCTGAATCAAGAAAATGCACTGTGGCCTCTCTGCCATTATTTAAGCTCACTTATAACAAACACCAATGAGGAGCTGCCTGGGCGGCTCAGTCGGTTAAGGATCTGCCTTCGGCTCAGATCATGATCCCAGACTTCTGGGATCGAGCCTCCCTCTCCCTCTGCCCCCACCTTGTGCTCTCTCACTCTCTCTCTCTCATGCTCTCTGTCTCAAATAAAATCTTAAAAAAAAAAAAAACACCAGTGAAGCCGATGATATACATGTTCTGATTTTTTTAAGCATTTCCAAATTGATTTTATTTTTTTATTTTTATTTTTTAATTTTTTATTATGTTATGTTAATCACCATACATTACATCATTGGTTTTTGATGTAGCGTTCCATGACTCATTGTTTGCATATAATACCCGGTGCTCCATTCAGTACGTGCCCTCCTTAATACCCATCACCAGGCTAACCCATCCCCCCACCCCCTCCCCTCTAGAACCCTCAGTTTGTTTCTCAGAGTCCACAGTCTCTCATGGTTCGTCTCCCCCTCCGATGTCCCCCCCTTCATTCTTCCCCTCCTGATATCTTCTTCTTCTTTTTTTTTTCCTTAACATATATTGCATTATTTGTTTCAGAGGTACAGGTCTGTGACTCAACAGTCTTGCACAATTCACAGCGCTCACCATAGCACATCCCCTCCCCAATGTCTATCACCCAGCCACCCCATCCCTCCCACCCCCCACCACTCCAGCAACCCTCAGTTTCTTTCCTGAGATTAAGAATTCCTCATATCAGTGAGGCCATATGATACATGTCTTCCTCTGATTGACTTATTTCGTCAGCATGTTCTGATTTTATTTACTCCTCTGTAATGTTGGTATTGTAACAAGATTCATTTACAAGGTCCATTACTTTAGACCAGCACTTCTGAAACTTAACAGTGCAGAGGAATTACCTGATGCCTTCAGTAGGGCTCAGGTGAAGTCCAAGAGTTCTGTTGTACTTTGTGTTGTAAAGCTTTTGGAGCCTCAGCACATGTCAATCCATGTGTTGGTTTAGATCTCCAGTGATATGAACGCCAAGTTGGTGGAGATATGTAAAAGACTTTTGGAAGAACCCATGGAAAACAGAAAGGAGGGAATGAGAGAAAGGGAGAGCCTGCAGACTGCCACGAGGGCTTACCTGGATAGGAGAGAGAAAGGGAAGGAAGAGTACGTTGGAGGAGTATCATTTTATCGATAGACCAGTAGGGAAACCTGAGCCAAAGATGCCCGTCAGAGTCCTACAGTCCATAGGAATGGGCCTGCACCGATACTCTTGCCTGCACAGTCGCTGGCAGGGAGCAGCTCGTGGAAAGCATGGCTTTGGCACTGACAGGGTGGGGGATCCAGAGGGGCAGTGGCTAGGGCCATTAGAAAATTACACTTCAGGCAGCAGGAGATCTGAGTGGTGCATTCTAATAGTTGCTGCAATTCATATTCTTGCCTTTGTAAGTACAGTACACGGAATATAATTCAATGCTTATTTGAAGTCCTTGCAGAGTCTGTGAGTGTTTATTACAAATATTAATTTTTCAACATGGATTTACAGTACTTGGCCTGGAGTGCCTTCAGTAAATATTTGTTATTGAGTAAACAAAATTGAAGATGAAGGAATTACAGCAATAAAGAATGAGTTGGTACAGGGCCCAAGACACACCATGGAATTTGCATGGGCAGGGAGGACAGATTATTTCTAACCTATGGTCTTGGTATTTGCTTCTTTCTCATAAAAGCTGATTGCAGCAAATATTACTCAATTTTAGGTCGCAGTTAGTTGATGTTTGTAATTAGCTTAACAGTTTGAAATCACTTCTTTAAGGAGACCATGGAAAAAATAATTTAATGGAAACAAATTAACCATCATGGAATTTATATAACTCACCCATATGCATTTTGAACAGTGAATATAATTACATAATAATTTTGACTCAAAATTAAATCATTTGTCATACTTTTCTAGGATGAAATTAGCAAAGTCCAATTTATTTTGTGTAAGGTATCAACATTGCTCACTTTTGGAAATAAACGACCTTGAGAGATAAAAATTCAGTTGGAACTGTTATATTTTCATTCAGATTCATTTTCAATATGTTACAGTTCATAAAATTACAAGTCAAAAATGACTATTTCTGAATTTTTAAAATGTACAAACCTTGACAGAAAAAGGAATTATGTCCTTTTATGAGTTTGGGGTTCAAATTTTCTCTAGCTTTTTTTTTCTTCTTATCAGAATCTTAAACCAAAAGACTTGTGTCTTTATTATCATATAAATGGTGATATAACTCGGTACTTCTTATTGGCAAACAAGTGGCAAAACTCAAAAAAATCTACCATTAGCAGGGAGGGAAGAATGAAGGGGGGGAAATCGGAGGGAGAGACAAAACATGAGAGACTCTAGACTCTGAGAAACAAACTGAGGGTTCTAGAGGGGAGGGGGGTGGGGGGATGGGTTAGCCTGGTGATAGGTATTAAAGAGGGCACGTACTGCATGGAGCACTGGGTGTTATGCACAAACAATGAATCATGGAACACTACATCAAAAACTAATGATGTAATGTATGGTGATTAACGTAACATAATAAAAAAATCTACCACGTATTAGAGAAGTGAATGTTATACTGATAAAATTTAGGGTGGGGGATTTCTCTGCACACCAAAAGAGAATCAACAGTCTATTGATCATGTCATTTTTATCATCTTGATTCTACATCTACAAGCATCATTCACTGGTCATTCAATGAATCCTTACTGAATAGGCTAAGGACAAGTCACTGTGGCAAGTTCTATTGGGAATTCAAGAATGAATTAGGCCTACAATATACCCTCAAAATACTTTGGAACATATAAAGGTAAGAGCATCTGAATAAGTTACTCCATGTCACTTTCTTTGTAACTCCTTGAGGCAGGCTTATTAATTAAAGTGTAAAGGCAAGTGTGTGAAAGTTCTGTGGGGATAAGATCTCTGTTTTGCCTATTATATTTTGAGTTCAAGAGAATAGTGGTTTTCTTACCAGGAGACTCAAGCTTCTGAAAGAGGTTACATTTGGCTTTGGAATGGAAGGGGAGTTAATATTTCAATAAATGAAAATGATGGAATCGGCATCCAAGACTAAGGGAATGACAAGATCAGAGACCCAAAGAAGAAAAAAACAGCCTAACTTCCAGAAATAATGAGTATTCTGGATGGTTTAGAATGTAGGGAAGTAGTAAATAGAAGGAATAAAAAGGTTTGAATCAAACTTAAGAGAGCTTGGAGTAACATGCTGAGGAATTTGAACAGAAATCTCAGAGGCTATGCGGATAGCGTTCATGTTTTAAAAGAGAGTCCTTAATATTACTCTTTAGGTAAGATGACCCAGTAGTAATACGTGGTATTGGGGCTCCTGGGTGGCTCAGTCAGTTAAGCATCTGACTCTTCATTTTGGCTCAGGTTATGATCTCAGGGTCGTGAGATAGAGCCCTGCATCAGGCTCTGCTGGGTGTGAAGACTGCTTGAGTCTCTTTCTCTCCCTCTCTCTACCCCTCCCTCCCACCCCCCACACCCCCAACCCCCCCAAGCATGCACTCTCTCAAAAAAAAAAAATAGTATGTAGTATTACATGGGGTAAAAAGTGTGAATTTTTTGCTTTTCAGAAAATAAAGCTTTTCAGTGGCTATTGTGGGGAGCCAATGAGCTAACCCACAGGTGACAAGAAAGATTTCTAGGTAGCAGACCGGGAAATGGCTAATTACTAAATATGCAGTGGACTAAGTCCGCATGTTTTGCATGTTTCTCAATAAAACTGGAAGTAGAAATTGAAAAGCAAGAAAGTTGAGGTCATCCTGGATTGGAAGATGGCACAGCAGATATGGCGAAGAACAAGGGAGTATGGAATCTTTTGTTAATGAAGACAGCATGGATGAGGCTGACCACCTGTCTTGTCTCTTTCAATTCTTTTCTCTCTTTTCCTAAATCTACTGACATGCTGGACAGTTTGCCCAGGGGATAGGAGCAAGAATTTTGGAGTCACTTCTATCTGGATAAGAGTCCCAGCTCTGTCAGATAGTCACTAGCTGTGTTATGTTGGGCAAATGACTTTACCTCAATGATCCTCAGTTGCCTGATAAGTAATATGGAGGCAAAAAAATAATCTATCTCATGGAATTATGAGACTTAAGTGAGTAAATGCACATAACACACTTATAAGAATGTCTGCTGTGCTCTAAACAATTTCTTATCACTATTATTGTTATTATTATTCTCAGGTAAACCAAGCTTCAATTTCTTGTCACCCATCCCTTCCCACTGTCAAAATCTTGAAAATAGTCTTATTTTATTCCTCCCCCTATTGGCATTCATCAAAATGCAGCTTTATCTCAAAACTTACTGAAATTATTGTTTCAGAGGTAATCAGTAAGCACAAAGTAAGCAGAGGCAGTGACCTCCGCTCTACCCACAACCTCTTTGATGGCTATCTTTCCCCATTAAGCTCCTTCTATCAGAACACCCCTGTCTTTGACGTACTCTCTAGGATCTACTCTTATCTCCCTGGCTGCTTTTTACCTAACTTCTTTCTGGCTTCTCTTTCAGGTCAGTAAATGTAGGTATTTCCCAAGCTTTGCCCTTGGCTCCTCTTCTTTCTCCACGGTCACATCTTCACCCAAGGCTTAAGCAATTCTTTCTAGCTGATACCTCCAAAATCTGCACCTCTACTCTCATTTCATAACCTGTTTCAGTACACCATTTCAACACCCCCATCTCGGTATCTTTGTCACTGTAGAGTCAACAAGTTCAAATCCAAATCCAATTTGTATCTAAACACAAGCTTTCACCCTATTTCTATTTCTATTAGTGACACTATTCTTTTTTTTTAATTTTTTATTGTTATGTTAATCACCATATATTACATCATTAGTTTTTGATGTAGTGTTCCATTATTCATTGTTTGTGCATAACACCCAGTGCTCCATGCAGTACGTGCCCTCTTTAATACCCAGCACCAGGCTAACCCATCCCCCTACCCTCCTCCCCTCTAGAACCCTCAGTTTGTTATTAGTGACACTATTCTTTAACTAGAAAGCCAAAAGAAAGACCTCAGAGTAATCTTAAAAACCTCATCAGCTTTCCCCGCTTTGCTCCAATTTAGGCAATTGCCAAATCATATGAGCTGCATCACTTCATTGTCTCTCATAGCTGTTTGTAAGTTACCCCGCTATTTCAAGACTTGTTAACTCCTCACCTAAATTATTGTTTGATAAAAGCCAAAGTGTTCTCTCACCCTCTATTCCTTGGCCCTTCCATAACTTTCTAACAACTGCTGCCACATTACTGTACCAAATACAGCTCTTCTCCAGCATTGTTGACTTCTATAGGGTGAAGCTGTACTTCATTAATAACTTTTTCATTAATAGTATACATCGACATAATAATTATATGTATAATGCATATTACACACACACACACACATGATCCTGTCATCCCACTAAATTGAGTGTATTAAGTCGAATACCGTATTATAGAGTTATATCCACTCATATTAGGGGCACTGCCTTCAACGTAGCAGGTACATAATAAGTGCTTACTGAATTAATTTTGTACTGAATAATGACATTCCCCTGCTCAAAAATCTTTAATGATTCCACATTTCTTATCAAGTGAGATAAAAATTCTTTAGCCTTATCTTTAATACTTTTCACAATTTAACCTCAAACTACCTCTCCTACTTCCCCAATTAATTTTCTTTCTGTGCCGTGGTGCTATGGACTCTGTGTCCCCCAAGCCCACCCAAAATTTGTATGTTGAAGCCATAGCTACTAGTGTGGTGGTATTTGGAGGAGCCTTTGGGAGGTCATCAGGGTTAGATGAGATCATGAGGGTGAGGTCCTTTTTATGAGACCAGTGACTTCTTAAAAAGAAAGAGAGCACTCCCTCTCTCTGCCCTGTGAAGATGCAACGAGAAGGCAGCCCTCCACAAGTCAGAAAGAGAAACCTCATTAGGAACTGAATCAACTGGTACCTTGATCTTGAACTTCCCAGCCTTCAGAACTACGGGAAAATAAATTTCTGGCTTTTAAGCCACCCAGTTTTTGATAATTATTTGGGGTAACCCAAGCGGATTAAGACACATGGATTCCAGCAAAACTAAAATAATGGTTTCCTGCACATTTCTTGCCTTTCTAGCTTTCCGCATCATACTCCCTCGGCTTAGAATATCGTTTTTCCTCTCTTTCCATGATGATATCCTACCTAACTCAAAAGTCCTCTTCTCACTTGCCTTCCCTGATGTCTCCTTCTTGAAAGTAATTTATCCTTTGATATTCCACACCACTTACTTCTGTCTTCTGGCATTTGACATATTCTGTGAACAAGATAGTTCCCTGTGTACTTATCTTCTTTACTTGACTGTGAACTTGCTAAATTCAAGGACTCTGTCAGGTTCGTGTTGTATCTCATAGTACTGACCATAGAGCCTGGACCACTGAAGGAATGTAATTTATATCATGTTTTTCCAGCTGACTAGGGATCCAAATACAATCAGAGGTTTTGAATAGGCAAGATGAAGTACCTGAAAGACTAGAATCTGTGCTGGCAAGAATGGAGAGTAGAGAGATAATGGGTGAGAAATGTTTTGAAAGAAATAAAGATGGAAAGCAGTGACGTTAAAAAAAAAATCAGAAGAAATGTCACCACGTGGCTTGGATGGAAGAGATAAGTGGGATTTCTCCACTAAAATCCTAGAGGAAGTTGGAGGCAAATCCTGGAGAGAGATATACAACAGAAGAGGGTTTGGGAAATGAAGAGTAATAAAGTTATAAATAGGGCTTATCGATCTCAAATGAAGAGCTTTTAGGTGGTAGTTGCACATCCGCGGTCTGAAAGAAGAGTGAGGGGTGAGAAGCTGATGAACCCGTGTTCTAGCTTTGCTACAGGAAGTGGGAAGAACTATAGAACATAAGTGATAAGATGCTAGCTATTAAGACATCCAGCTAAGAAAAATAAAGCCCACAATTAGATAGTCATTATGTAAAGAAGAATAGAACAGTGAAAGATTGGGCATGACAGAGTTGGGCATCCAGTGGATGGGGAGAGGGAAAGTCTGAATTAGACTGGGATCGAAAAGCCAGAGGAGCCATAGGTTTGTGCTGAGAACATCAGAAGTTGAGAATCAAGATGAAATAGGTAAGAGATGGGCAGGAATTATAAAGACCCCTAGAATGCAGCTCTGACTGCCTACCAGTCTCCACCTGGATGTGAGGAAAAGCAGGCCAGCAGGGCGCTGCACGGAGAGGGAGGCCAGGCCCTAGTGCTGTAGGCACTGTTCTGGGCCTTACCCATTCTTCCTTCTCACTGTGCTAAGCCTGGATCTCTGACTCCCTCTGCGCTCCAGTCCCAGCCTTCTAGCCACCTCTGGCTTTGTCTACGTGGATATTCTGCTAACACTTCAGACTCTGTACTCCCTAAACCAGACTCCTCCATTTCTGTCTCTAAGCCACTCACGGGTCTGGCCTCATTTTTTTTTTTTTCTCATTAATGCCACTATTCTCCTAGTCACATGGCTTCAGAAACTTTGGTTTTTCCATGGTATAGTAGGCTGCATAGTGGCTACCTGCCCCACTTTGATTTTAGCCCAGTTATACTGACTTCTAATTTCTGGTCTCCAGAACTATAAGAGAATACTTCTGTTGTTTTAAGACATCACATCTGTGGTAATTTGTCACAGTGACAATCGGAAACTCGTACAAACAGCCTCCCTCCTCACACACAGTTACCAAGTTCTGCCCACCAGGAAGCCAAGTAAGGTGGTGGTTAGTAACTCCAGCTTCCACCACTTACCAGCCACGGACTTGAGCAGGTTAATAAGCCTTTTAGAGCTTCAGTTCCCCATCTGTAATAACACAAGGTTTGGGAGACTATATTGGGAACTGAGATAATCCACATAAGGCACTTAACTGCAGTGTGTGTCACACAAAATGATCAGTATGTATGTCATCATTATTGTCTATCAAAGGGTCTTTGTGCTTTTAGTCCCTCACCCTTCAAGTTCATTTTTCCTAACACTCCATATTATTTATCCCAGAGTAGTGTTATGACCTTGAAATCCCTTCCTCAGCCTCCTTTGATAGCCCACGAGTGCTCAGTGAGGACAGCCCCAAACTCCTCAGAATGGTGGTGGAGTTCTTCCAGAGGGAACATCACTGAGGTGCCACCCTGACCCCCTGTGTAAGATTGCTTGCACCTCCTTGGCTACAGAGAATGTCCCCTGCTGACTGTTGCCAGCTATTCCCTACTCAGGCTCTGTGCTCGCTGTGGCGTCCAGCCTTAGCCAGACTCCAGCTGAAGCCACTTTCATGCTGAGTGCCTTCTGTCGCTGAATCCTATCGCCCTTGCTCCCTTTCTCCAGACAACACGCCCGTAGTCATAAAATGCATGGACCTGAATCCCTGCTTCAGACTCTACTCGCAGAAACCTGACCTAAGTCATCCTCTTAATGTGTCCCCAGATTTCCTTACCTCATGTACTTTTTATTTCTTCTGTGTAAACCCAAATCCCTGGTCACCAGAGCCCAAATGTTCTTTTTGATCTCTTTAACTCATTTTTTATGAAATTTTCCTTCCTTGCCCTCTGCTGGTCCAAATCATACACATATTTCAAGCTCTGCCATGAGAACATCCTGCACAACCCTACTCCAGTGATTTATTCTTATTTCTGAACTTCTGTGTTTTTTCCGTAACATTTATTTGGCAACAATTTAAATACTTACATTCTTCTAAAAAAGGAGAGGGGCACGTGGATTGCTCAGCTGGCTAAGTGTCCGACTCTTGATTGCGGCTCAGGTCATGATCTCAGGGTCTTGAGATCAAGCCCTGTGTCAGGTTCCATACTGAGCATGGAGCCTGCTTGGGATTTTCTCTCTCCCTCTCTCTCTGCCCCTCCTTGCTGTTTATGCATGCTCTCTTGCTCTCTCTCTCTCTTAAAATACATACATACATACAAGAAAAACAAAACAAAAAAACCAGAGAGATAATACCTAGGCTGCAGGTTTGTTGTGACAATTTAAATGAGATTCATAAAAAACTCATAGCACAGTGACTGGCTCAGAGAAGGCTCATGATACTGTTATGATATTTGATGTCTCGAAGACATTCTGCCTCTCTCCCTCCTGTTTCTTTGTTTCTTCGCAAAAGTAGACCACAAACTGGAGCACTAATTTGGATCTGTTTGCCTCTAGGAGAATCATTAGCCATTGTGTTTTCTCTCTCTTCTCTTCCTCTCATGACCCACAGCAGTGCATCCACAATATGGGTGGCTAGCTGAATTGACAATTTGAGTAGGGGGTGGACACAAAAGAGATAAAGTCCTTCAAAGTCCAGCTTATGAAGACTTCTCTGTTGAGGCATGGAGGTATCTCAGCTCTCAGAAAAAAACGTAGGGGGTGGGATGTACCGTTTGTCAAGATTATCCGGCATCCAATATCGCCAATAGACATGGCTGAGAAAAAGGTGCTAATGAGCCTAAAACATGCACATTACATTTCTATTGAGATGTACCTCATTCAAAAGATAAAGGGAAATACATTTTTGACTAAATGCCCAGTCCAAGATTTTTGTAAAATATAATGAAATGTTTAAACAAGTTCCAAAAGAGCATCAACTTCTGTCTGATTTAGAATGGAAAGTCCCACAATTCATATCCTGCCAGTCACCTTTTTAAAAATTATCCTTAAATTTGAGTTTCACTTCTATGAAAAGAAAACTTTTGAAGTTGTATCAACTACTTCAGTTCTGTGAAAATCAAGTAAATAGATGGAAGGAGCAGACAAAAGATGGGGGTGGGGAATAATCTTTTTCATAGCATATTGATTTGTTTTATATTTTGAGTCAGCTTTTTTAAAAGAGATACTTGTTTATATGTTTGAAATTTTTTCAGTGTCCCTGATATAATAATTTTGCATTAAGCATGATATATTATGTAGGATAGAATTGAGAAATATAAAACAAATTTTTAAAGATTTTGTTTATTTATTTAGAGATTAAAAAGGGAGAGCACAAGCAGGAGGAGGGGCAGAGGAAGAGGGAGAGAGAATTTCACGTAGACTCTGCCCTGAGAGAGGACCCCAAAGCCCTAGGTGGGGCTCAGTCCCATGACCCTGAGATCATGACCTGAGCTGAAATCAGGAGTCAGAGGCTTAGCCAATTGAGCCTCCTAGGTGCCTCGAGAAAGATATAAAAATTGCAAACATCATCATAAGCAAACAAACCAACACATACACACCATTTTATGCTTTTATGTTTGTACTCAAGTGAATTAAAAGAAACGTACTCTCTTTTCTAAGAAATTGTTAATCCATGCACTATTTCAGATTCTTTACCTATGGCTTTCTTCTGTCAGGAATATCTTTTTCCCCCTCCTCACAGAAAGAGTCTCCCCTCCTTCACAGCCTGATTCACACATCACTTCCTTTATTGAGACTTTCCTGATTCTCCCCAGCCCTAAATGGTCTCCTTCCTCTCAACGTCCATAGGCCTTCATCGATTCCTAATTGGAGGTGCCTTCTCGGATCTGCTGAATGATTTTCATGGGCTCTCAGGATTTTGCCTTGTGAGCCTTTTCTCCATAACAAAATTTTCAAAATTATATGTTATAACTGCATTGGTATAAAGAAAAGTGTAATCCAGGCTGGGCTCATTGTTATATATCAACTATAATAATGATATTCAATTTTAGATCTGATTTTTTAAAATCAAAAATAAACATTTTCCCCAGTCTCTAAATGTATTGTGTCACTGCACCTCCTGTTAGTAATGGGTCACTTGGGCCCATCCTTTCCACTTAGACTTGTGTTGTTATTACTTTTGTCTGTGCCATCTTCTGTCCCAGGGAAGAAGCTTGAGGTGGGAAGCTTGAGAACCCCTTTATAGCAGGTATCCGAAAACATTGAGTCTTCTAGGGTCTCCAGATAAAGACCACTCAGGAATCTATTCAGTCCTGTATTTACTGAGGCAGGGTGGCTACCCCTCTTTGGTGTGACTAATTATGATTCTTACTTTTTCCCAGTGATAAAGCTACATTATTATTGTTAGACCTTAATGTTCCTATTTTTAATGAAGTATTAAGGGAACAAAGTTAGAACAAACTAGTAATTGAGAACCCTGGAGACTTGTTTCCATTTTCAAAGCTTCCTTTGTTGATTAGCACTTTGTTTTTAGAAAAGGGTGTGTGTGAGTGTGTGTGTACACGTGTGTGTATACGTGCATGCATGCATGTGTGTGTGCTCACACATGTACAAAAACAATCTGAAAGGAATCTGGAAAACAAGGCTTTCCCTTACTTTGATCTAGTACATTAGATTAACTGATTTAAAACTAAGCTACCACCTAACATGCATAAATCCATGGCTATAACTGGTCGTAAGCCCACTGTGTTGTGCATATTAGTGAAATCTGGATTTCCACTATTCAAGTACCCCACTGCTCTGCCCCTAAAATCCCAAGTCTGGGTGACCTGAAAAGGAGAACTGCAAAACTTACACCATTAACAAGGTTCTTGACCTACGTAGGTTTTGATCTGAGCCATTTTGTAGACGAAGTTGCTCTTCCTGTAACTGGTCTCATGGTCAAGGTTGCAACCAGCGTACACCACTCAGACTTCTGTTCTTGAAAGGGGAGGCACATGCCCTGCTTACTTTTAAAATATGTTTTTCCTGCCATGGCAGATGTCTGGCAGAAAGCACTTAGTTCTGAGTACATTGTTCCAGGGTTTAGCAAATAAAATTCCCTCAGCACACAGCATCTCCTGAAACTTCCCAGAGTTCTGAGACAAGTGATTTTTATGGCCACGTCCTATAAAGTCTCTTCCAGGCAAGGTCCTCCCTTTTGAACTTTCCTGACGGTATTTGCGGCAAATATTTGGGGAAGTGGTGTTGTGAGGCAGAGTCAGGAGATTTGGAATGCCGTTGGTAAGGGAGGGCTGCTGGACGTATTGTCACTTGATTTCCTCCTGCTGGGGGCCTCCAGGGTTGGCTCTGTGGAAAGAGTGGAAGCCTTTCATCCTTATGCTCCATTCGGACCTCTCTCAGTGTTGCCTCAAATTTAAAAATACAATAAAATTCTTCACGGGGTTAATTGTCATTTTCTCACACTGACAGTATGTATGAAAGCATTTTTAGAAGCGTTGTTATTTTTATTGCTCTGTATCATTTGAACTAAATAAAAACAATATCCTTGCCATTCATAAGCAGCCCCCAAAGCTGGCCCCCCAGGCACCACCAGTCCCACAGATGGCTACCTGGACAGAAGCCCCTCCACTCCAACAGACACATAAGGTGCCTTCACAGTTTCTCATTGTCTTCCCACAAAACCGATGGTTACTGACACCTGTGCTCTCATTTGAAAAGTCAAATCAAACACAACTAAAACAAAACTCACACACTAAAAAGACCAACCTTCTGATGTGGCTGGTACTCCTCATTCAGGGAGGGAAAACAAGCTTCAGGGGGAAGCAAAATGTGCTTGTAAATAATTCAGATAAGGTAACAGATAAGGTAACAGCTAGTTTACCTACCCTGTGTTTGGTTTAAAAAGTGTCAAATTCCTTCACAGGGACTTTCCCAAGTTCAGATGGCAATCACATTGAACTGTAGTAATTCCTTAGGAATGTAACACGTTTTGGTCACCCAGGTAGCTGTGCCATCTACTTTCCAAGGGCATTTTGAGCTCTCCTCTCTCAGAGTGACAAAATACATTCTTGCCTACTCATCAGCCCTGTGATGGGCACAGAATAATGGAGTGCAAGCCCAGCGTGAGTCAGCAATATTGGCTGTTCACAAAAAGAAACTGACCTGATTTGGGGGTAAGAGGTATGAAGAAGTAGGAAGGCAAGAACAACAAGCTAATCCCCAGTGCACCCAGCCCGGCTCACACTCTTGCTGGGCGACTTGCCCAATCCTGGATTCCAAGTAAATTCTAAGTGGTGTTGCCAAATAAAACACAGAACACCTAGTTGCATTTGACTTTCAGACAAACAAGAAGAATAATCGGCGGGGTGTTAAGACTTCTACCTTTCTAATATCCCTTCTTTTCCGAAGCATCCCAGAATCCCTCCCCTCATGGTCCAAGAATCAATAATTACAGCAAGAAGCAGCACTTAAAAAGAGCTTCCCGCTTCCCAAAGCACTTTTCTTCTTTTTTTTTAAGATTTTATTTATTTATTTATTTGAGAAAGAATGAGAGAGAGAGAGAGAGTACATGAGAGGGGGGAGAGTCAGAGGGAGAAGCAGGCTCCCCGCTGAGCGGGCAGTCCGATGCGGGACTCGATCCCGGGACTCCAGGATCATGACCTGAGCGGAAGGCAATTGCTTAATCAACTGAGCCACCCAGGCGCCCCTCCCAAAGCACTTTTCACATTCATTAGCTTACTTTTAGTTTATCTTCACCACATTCCTAAATATTTATTTTAATACAGCCTATTGATTGATAAAATTTGAGGCTGATCTGAGATTAAGTTAATTACTCATTCAAGTGAATGTGGAAGTTAGAATTTAAAGCCCTAATATCAACTCCACCACCTCCCCAGAGCACTCTCTATCTGTCTTTTTTATAAAAGTTCATTAAATTCTCCCAGATAACTCTACTTATTTACCTTGCTTTTACCTAGATTTTGAGTTTTGTGGGAAATGGAGGTTGGTTCCTATATAATCTTTAACCTCACAGAGACCTAATGTCTATGGATTTGAATTAGGTCACAAACACCAATTTTTTCTTTTTTCAATTTAGCCAAGATTACCTTCAGACCACCTTTTTTTTTTTTTTTACCACATTTCTACAAAGTAGAAGACAATTGCAATTAAGTTTTACATATTTGCTCAAGGGAACACAAGTGAATTAGGACAAACAATGAAAATGGAATTTGGGGCTCCTTTTTCTTAGTTCATCATGATGATCCATCATCCTCAAATACCTTCTGTGATTCTATTATCACTGCCTATTAAGATGTCTGAGGACTCTACGTCTTCTAGAAATAGTACATGTTAATGAGACGAGATGTGTGCAAATCCACGAAAGGATGTCGGAAAGAAAGGAGCTTTCAAAGCATGAATATTAATCTCTCAGCCTTGGCTTGCTGACACTGGTGATGTGGGCAGGTTTGAAGTCTCCTAAAAGGCATGTGAAAAAAATACAATAAATAGGAATGAAATTGTCCTTGATGCCTTGATATTACTGTATCTTGGAGCCCAATAGTTAAACCCCACATCTCCACCAGAATGGGCAGAAATTATAAGATGTGCCTTTTACAGATGATGGAATGGCTGGCTCTCCCTGGCAGGAACTAATATAATTTGCTTAGAAAGTGACTGCATTCTAGTTCAACACGGTGGTCAAAGGAAGCAGGCTTTAACCAGCTGGAAATGTATCCTGCGCAAGTTCAGTTCCTGACCCATTCTTGGCTCTTTATCCTGCCTTAGCTCTATGCTCCCCATTCACTGAGGCTGGGATTTCTTGCTGCACTGAGCCACATTGCCAAAATTCTGTCAGGGTGTTTTTCTTCCTATGTCATTGTGTAACCACAGGTCCAGGGAGAGAGGGGCTCTTTTAAAATTGTTGCAGATTTTATATTATGCTCTTTTGACAAAAGCTTAATTTACTAAGTAGCATAGCAGAATTATTAAATAAATGTAGAGGTTTTGGAGGGAGGCTAAACTAGCTTCACATCCCATCTTGACCCTGTGAGACCTGGGACAAGTTACTTAACTCCTCAGATCTCCAATGTTCTCTTTTGTAAAACAGATCTGATGATCCTGACTTCATAGGATTTGAGCAAAGATTAAATAAAAAGCCATTAATTCAAATCATGTGGCATAATGGCTAATATTTAGAAAATCCTGGAGAAGTGTTGGTGTGGCTGTTATTCTTAAATACTTGAAGCATTAAAACATTACTAAAGTGTGTGCCTCAGTTTATGCATATATTCCAATATCTAGAGTTGGGATGTAGGCATTAGTCATTTCTAAAAGCTCCCAGGTGATTCCAATATGAACGTGGAGTTGGGAACGACAGCTCCAGAGCCGAAGTGATAGTAAAAATACTTAGGTGCCCGACAGGCACCCACCAATCAGAAAGGAAACTTGATTAGTCAGAAAGAATCCTGACAGTAAACAACCAGCACAGCCATCAGCCACACTCTGGCATGAAACTCTGTCCCTTGGTCAGATATGTTTAGGAAATGCTTCTTATTAGAGATTCCACATGATTATTAAAGACTCTGAAAGATCATGTAACTAAAAACAAACCACCAGATTGCAAATTTTCCAAACAAATGTGTGCGTGTAATGTTCTTGTTAACATCAAGTAGCCTGTCACGTGGCATCTTAGTAAAAATTCTGAGGGAAAGAGAAGCATGCCAGTTTGAAAAGGTTTGATTGTGTTTGTTTATTTCTGTCCATACCCCCATCAATTCTGACTTCTTACTGGAAATTATAAAGTCTTAGGTAGAATTCCAAGATGGTACGCAAGAGTCCCACCCTGGTGTGCATGCTTTGTATTGTTATCTTGAGTGTGGGCATGATTTGTGAATATAATGAGGCATCACTCCCATGATTATTATGTTATATGATAAAAGGGAAAATTTCTAAGGTGAGCCTGACCTAATCACTTGGACTCTTACAAAAAGAGCATTTTCTCTGGCTGGCTGCAGAAGTCAAAGGATGTGCTTCTGGTGGCCTGGAGTTCCCAAACAGCTATGTTGTGAACTGCCTGAAGGGAGGAGTGGCCCCTAAGAGCTGGAAGTGGTCCCCAGGAAACAGCAAGAAAACAAGGACCTCAGTTCTGTGACATGAGGAATTGCTAATAATTTGAAGGAACATGGAAGAGAACGCCAAGCCTTAGGTAGTACACAGCCTTTGTTTGCAGTGTCCAAAAATCTATCAGAGGATTGGATAAAGAATGAAGAACACTGGTTTGCAGTATCAGAACTATTTCTACCATAAAGGTTTCAGATTATAGGGAAAGCAGATGTCATCTAGGGTTGGAATAAAGAGGAAAATGTGTCATTAGATCTTATGAAGATAAGGTAGCATTCAGAAAGAACAATCTGTCACATTCCATCAAATTATTAACTCTGTAAATGCATGATTACTGTTTATATTTGAGAGCAAAATGTACTGTGAGCAAAATATTAGAGAAGTAGGAACAAAATAAAAGAAGAACGAGAGGCAGCTTATTATAGTGAGGAAAGCACTAGAATGAAAAGAATTTTCAGGTCCTCTCTCCAGCTTTGCTGCGAAATAGTCATATAACATAGCTGCTCAGTGACTCAACTAATGCAGTTGTTTGATCTTTCATGTATAATTTATTGAGCATATTCTGGGCATCAGCACTCTTCTGCAGTTAGGGATACAGCAATGAACAGGGTATGCAAAGTCACTGCCCTCAAGGAGTTTACATTACGGTGTGGTAATAGTGATTCAGCCAATCAACACACAGCGCCAATTTCAGATGGTGAAGAGCTCCACAGAGAAAAACAAGAGCTAATGAAGACAACGAATGGCTTGGGGGATGGGAATCAGGGATGGCGTCTTTAAAGATGGCATCCATGTTTAGAGCTGAGACAGGAATTTAGACCAGCTGATGGATTAGATGTCAGGCTGAGAGGGAAAAACAAGAGTCATGAATGGCCTCCGGATTGTTGGCCTGAGCAATTGAGTGTATGTTCATGACATTTATTTGATTGGAATAGTGTGGGAGGACAGGTTTGGGGGAATATAAGAGTTCATTCTGGGACATAAGACGTTTGACTTGCCTGTGATCAAAGAGGAAATGTGGAGGAGGCTGTTACATTTGAGGCTGGAGGGCTTTGTTTCCTCCGTAAAATGCATGTGTTGAATTGGATCCTTTATGAGACCCTTCCAGTTCCAATATTCTGTGAGTCTGTGAACTAGAAATCAAAGCAAATGAAAGGAATTATAGACTTAAGTAAAAAAAAAGGGGGGGGCAGAAAACCAAATGAAATTTTCATGGAAATGAACAACAACGTTCATTTAGAAAGGAGGCCAAGTAATTGGCCAAGATCGGAGGAGAAACTAATTAAAATGGAATAAGAACAGAATAGTTCCTATCTGATATGTACACCTTTTGTTTCCATGAAAGAGAAAACAGATTTTCTTAAAGTGACTGGTAGCGAATTTCTTATTATCAAATGCCATTAAAGATAATGATCTCCTGTGCATGAATGTTTTTTCAAAGTGCTTTGATTTACATAGAGTGTTTATTGAATGAAATATTCCCAAGTCAGCTCTGTATCCCAGGAGCAAATGTTTCAACAAAAACATACCTATTGGATATAGTTTGTGCAGTTCTTCAATATTTTCATGAAAATCACAACCTGAATTTATCTCCGAATATGACACCTTCTCCTTAGTAACCCCAAGGCAGCATGGGACATTAATAATTCATAAAACACCACTATTTTCCATTTTAAAAAATGAAGCAGGAAGTTGATAAAAATAAAAAAATAATCACAATTTCCATTTTAAATTTCTAATAAAGTATATTTCAGTTTATCAGTAACCAAGAAACTGACAGGTATGGCTGATGGGAAGGATGCCCCCAAGTGAATAGACTTATATTTCTGCCTTCTATAGTTTCCATGACTACAAGCCCATCTGAATTGCATTAGTCACACGTAGCACCAAGAAAGAACAAAAGAAAATGGAAGAATAAATGACATTAGAATGTCATATAAAGGGAAAAGTGATCACAGAGTTTTTTTTAAAGGAACATAATTTCTCATATCTAGAACTCTCTGCTTTAGAGTCCACCTACTTCAGCAAGAGATGTTTCTATTCAGGTCTGGAAATTTTTTATAAGTAGCTCAAGGTTGCAAAAATGAAATTGGGGCGCGCCT
Source organism: Callorhinus ursinus (assembly GCF_003265705.2). Classification (NCBI taxonomy): domain Eukaryota; kingdom Metazoa; phylum Chordata; class Mammalia; order Carnivora; family Otariidae; genus Callorhinus; species Callorhinus ursinus. The sequence goes on along the minus strand of NW_027397085.1, from coordinate 17,637,509 downwards.
GGGTGGCTCAGTCATCAAGCGTCTGCCTTCGGCTTAGGTCATGATCCCAGGGTCCTGGGATTGAGCCCTTCACCGGGCTCCCTGCTCCGCGGGAAGCCTGCTTCTCCCTCTCCCACTCCCCCTGCTTGTGTTCCCTCTCTCGCTGTGTCTCTCTCTGTCAAACAAATAAAAAAAAGTCTTGAAAAAAAATGAAATTGGGGAGAACTGTCTGATGATATGACTGAATCAATGTATGGGTGGCTATGTGGTAATTAAGACATTCAGAATATTCTGACATAATCACAGAATTGCAAACTTAGAGTGTCCAAAGGGGAACAAAATGTCATGCCCCAATGCGAACTGATTGGGTAGTTTTATTCAAGTTGTTTTATAGTATCAGAGTTATTGATATAGGTGGGCTAAGTGGCTCCTATTCAAAATATATCAATAAATGGTACTATTTTAAGTATCAAGAGAGGTTCTTCTGCCTATTTACAAATAAGCCCGTTTCTTAAAAATAGAAATGAAATAGTTCCTAAGCAAAACTTGCCATCTTCTGAAAAAGTACAGGCAGAGAAATATAAGAATCAACCCACGCTCCAAATAGAGGCCAAGATTCCTTAATAGATGCTTCTCAAGTTAGTAATGATTTGATTAAATGCAGTGTCTCCTACACGCTTCAGGCTTTATGAAGAAGGCTGCCTAGATTTGCCCCTTTTTGAATTTTCAACATCTCATACAGTGAATTGAGATACTCAGCGAATGACTGAATGAGTGAATGAATGAAGGTAAATGAAAGTTTAGCAACCCCTTAAGTTCTCTCATCCTTCATTTTATTTATTGAGGTCACTAAAATAAAAATAACAATAATAAAAAGAATCCCATGATCTGAGATCCTCAAGTAAAATAAACCCTCAGTAGACATCAATGTCAGTGTTACGTGTTTTTTAAATGCAAAGATTAAAGCATGGAACCTTTTTTTTTTTTTAAGATTTTATTTATTTATTTGAGAGAGAGAGAGAATGAGAGATAGAGAGCACGAGAGGGAAGAGGGTCAGACGAGGGAGAAGCAGACTCCCTGCCGAGCAGGGAGCCCGAATGCGGGACTCGATCCCGGGACTCCAGGATCATGACCTGAGCCGAAGGCAGTCGCTTAACCAACTGAGCCCCCCAGGCGCCCCTAAAGCATGGAACTTTTAGCACTGGTTTCTGACCAAGATTTGGCAAAGATGTATGTCATTTGAATTAAACCACGCTAATCACAGTGACTGGTTGAGCATAATGGTCAGCGCTGTGTTCATGGAAGACGCTTTCCCTTGGCGATGTCTCTGGCCTTCCATGAGAGTTTGATTTCCACACAGATCTCTGTCATTTAGGTTAATGATGCTTTCAAGACTTTAACTTAAAAAAAAAAGATTTTATTTATTCATTTGACAGAGAGACACAGCGAGAGAGGGAACACAAGCAGGGGGAGTGGGAGAGGGAGAAGCCGACTTCCCGCGGAGCAGGGAGCCCCATGCGGGGCTCGATCCCAGGACCCTGAGATCATGACCTGAGCCCAAGGCAGATGCTTAATGACTGAGCCACTCAGGCGCCCGACTTTTAACTTTTTTTTTAAAGATTTTATTTATTTATTCATTTGAGAGAGCGAGAATGAGAAGGAGAGCACATGAGAGGGGGGAGGGTCAGAGGGAGAAACAAACTCCCTGCTGAGCAGGGAGCCCGAATGCAGGACTCGATCCCGGGACTCCAGGATCATGACCTGAGCCGAAGGCAGTCGCTTAACCAACTGAGCCACCCAAGCGCCCCCCGACTTTTAACTTTTTAAAAAAGATTTTATTTGTTTATTTGAGAGAGAGAGAGAGAGAGCACAAGCAGGGGTGGAGAGAAGGAGCAGTAGAGGGAGAAGCAGACTCCCCGCTGAGCAGGAAGCCCAATGTGGGGCTGGATCCCAGGACCCTGAGATCATGACCAGAGCCAAAGGCAGATGCTTCACTGACTGAGCCACCCAGGCGCCCTCTAGGACTCTTAACTTTAAAGGAATCTTGAAATTACAGTGTTCTTAAATACGAAATTACCTATTTCACATTTTACAGATGCCCAGGGAAGTTCAAATGGCACTTGTATCCCAGAGAGCATCCCATTAAGTTGTTCTTGACATGGATTTTTCTTTTTACCAAACTTGTACTGTCACACTGTGTCTTCATTACCTCTCTCAGGCTCCCGTTCCTATTTTTTTACTCACACACCCCTCCCCCTCCACTCCCTTCTCCTTTCTCTCCATTTCCTCTTAATCCTGGGTTCTTCCAGTCCCAAAGAAAGCAAATCTGGTGAGTCACGCACCGATAAATATTTGCATGTCCTTTTAAAAGTCTAAACAATGGAATTGAAAAATAATGGTTTATGGGGCAGCCTGATAGTGAAATCTCACTTGCAAAGTGTTAGGGGGTGGCTGGGGCCCTTCTTTGCATGTCCAAAATCACACCTTATAGCTATGCCAGTCACTAGAAAAAACAGAAGTTTTGTTGGCTTGACTTCACTTTCTCCTGGGTGGGTGGCGATTCTGTTCATTAAGGGCAGTTCCAATCTGGAAAGTAGAAGCTCATTGACCTTATAAGGGCCCTCAAGGTCATTAAAACTCTCTCTTGACGGTGTTGGCCATTAATTCTGCAGCTCTGTGTCAAGTAAGGGAGTTTAGCAGCTCCACCAGGCTTCCCCTGCGTCACTCCTGCAACCTGTTTCCTGCTCACCTTGGCCTCTGCGGGAACCCAGTTAAGCATTTGGCAACTCTCCATCCTTGTGGATGCGGATGTCTCCTAACAACGTCCCCCCTCCCGTCTCTACCCACCCACACACTGAGCGAAGGTGAAATGATGACCTCTGATTTTCCCATAGGCATTTACGTGCATATAGATTGAATCTCACCGAAGCTTTAATTCATTTTCCGTGAATATCGCAGGTCTAAAATAAGAAGCAAAAAGACGCTTTTCTGACCATTGTTTAACAATTACATGCATTGGAAACAATGCAAAGTAATTAGCTATGTCCCTCCATCCAGTGCTTTGCACTGTTCCGAACACTTAGAAGCCACTTAGTATGTATCTGTTGAGTGAATGAATCTCTAAGACTGGGGTTATGGGATTTGAAGAGTGTGGGATGACAGGAAAGAGAAAAGAGAATAATAGAATATGGAATCACAATAAATCAAAACGTATCTAAAAGGCAAACAAAATGTATTTCCTTCTTTAATAGCAGATCTTTTGATTAAGCTACCAAATATTTGAGGGTTAATTTGCTCACAAAACAGCATTTATTAGGCAGAAACTACTTACTGGGTACCCAACATTGGGTGATACAGAGACATATGACAGACTTTTCTTAAAAGGAATTTATAAGCTAGGTGAAAAGAGAAAATTAACCAAATGAAGTAATTAGAGGTAAGCTACATTCCAGAATGTGTGGTTCTGAATTCAGAGCTAGAGGAGTTGAGAAACAGTGCTGAAAGATATGCTGATATAATTAAAAAGTAATTACACACACACATTTGATTTACACAAACCGAGGTGTATATGCTATGAGAAAATTGTTTTTGAAATAAATAATGTAAATATTGTGGGGCATTCAGTTGGCCATTCTACCCCATAAACACATGAGGGATAGCAGTCTCCCCCCCCCCCAGGGGGTCTCATTCCCTCTTGCTTCTTACTGTAAGCACCTTTCTTCCTTTAATATAATTTTAATACTTACAAGTTTCCTATGATTGATTTATGGCAATTTCTAAGGGTAGTTTAAATATATGTAATTATCACCTTAAAACATATTTCATATATTCTCCAGTCTTACTTACACTAATTTCTCATAGTCTAAACACTGTATTTTCTCCTTTGTAATCAACTAACTGGCCAAAGAAATAAAAAGAAAATGATTATTGTAGCACTGGTTGGTTGATTGTTATTTGATTGGTTGATTCTTTCATTCATTCATATTCGAGTAAAGATCAAGATCAACCTAGGGTCAAGGCCTGGGGTAAACACAGAGAGACCATTTCTTACTGAAAGTCTGGCTTCATTTCTCACTAAGGTTTGGAAGGTGTTTTATTTAGATTCACAGTGTGTGGTACACAATAATCCAAATGCACAAAAGAGAAAGTCGGCTTTGCTTTGAAGCATGTGGCTGTGTTGTCAGGGTTTGCAAGCTGTAGGAGATACCCTGCTGTCTTATGCAAGTGTTGTGCTACCTCTCATTATCCCTCCAAAGGGAGATCAGCAGACACTGTTGCTGGCTCATGGATGGAAGAAACACATGGAAAATCTGAGAAAGAGACAGCCCATTTCCATTTCTGAAACTATCATACTCTCACATCTCTCTTAAGAACATCTGAAAACAACATGTGTCTACCTTTGATGAAGTCCACTGCCTCAAAATGCTACATAATGTAAAGGCCAGAATGCTGTCAAGTTTGAAGGATTTTTTTGTTGTTTTCTTTTTTTATAAATAATCCTTTTCACATATTATCATAAAGACAACTCTGCTGCTTTTCCTTCTTCAAGAATCCTGAAACTTTAACTTATTTCCTCAGGATGGACAGAAATACAGCTGAAGCATATTTGCCAAAATGAGTATAAACGTGTTCACAATGTAGTGAGAGTTGCAAAAAAAGGCTATGAAAAAGAAGTTAGTGATGCATTAGAATTCTGTGCTGAGCTCTTCTGTAAAAAGCACTGTTATTCTACCGAGAATACCATCATTTTCCTCGTGGCTAAAAAGGGAAGCAAAACATTTTCTTGCAACTTTTTATATTAGTATATAAAATGACGGTCTAAATTTTCAAACAATGAGGTGATATAGCAATAGGAGAAAAGTAAAATGCATATTTGTTTTAATAAAATGCACCATAATTTCAAGATGCTTGCTCCTCCCCTGTGTAGAAAAGGATATATGTGATTACGGGGGCTGTAGATATTTAGATCAAATCCTTCCATAAGTCAAAAATACATGCATCAGAAAATAAATTTTAATGATTTTTCCATAAAGTCATAAAAACCAAACTATGTAGTATGCATAAGGTTATCCATTCTTATGCAAAGTAACTTCAATTCCAGGAGTGTTAGCTGGGGGTGTGATAGAAAAATATGTCTTTCAAAAAGAAGGACTTATCAAAAAGTGAAACCCATGCCCACACCAGCATATTGTTAATTTTTAGGTGTAAATATATGTAATATAAAACCAAAATTGACCACAGGGAGGCCAACCTTAAAGAGCTTTTATTATAAGGAATTTGCATGTATGCTAGATCAGAATGAAATATCTAGTCCTAGTATAGAAATCTGAAGGAATCTTGTGACATCCCTTACCTTTCAGAGCTTTGATTAGATTTCCAAAATTACTGTGGTTGTGAAGATATTTTAGTAGATTTAAAGAAGACTCAGTTCACCTAAATGAAAACTTCGGGCATAATAAAAATAAGGTGGTTTATTTTTCTCTTCACTAAGCGATGCGGTGGGAGGAAGAGGAGTTGAGAGAAGTTGGGAGATCGGGTGTTGTTCCTTTTCTTCTTAAACAGGATCAGCATTTTGAAATTAAGGCAGAAAGAAATGCGAGCCTGATTTCTGGCAACCAGACAGTGTTTATAATCTACTTCAGCAGATTTTTGCTAGGAACATCTGCCCTAAACTAGTGTTAGGCTAAGACTGATTGTCACTCTTCCGAAAGGAATTCCTGTTTCCCTTCCTCACACACACACACACACACACACACACACACACACACACACACACACACTCGCATTCACACACACTCACAGTTTATCTGGCAATCTTGAGAGAACCCAGAGAAATCTGGGAAACTAAAGAGTGAAATCCCAACCTACCCTTGTCACTCACCATCTTCCTTAACAGAAAGGAAATGTATTTTAGGTTTCATTGAAATTATAAACAATACTATGCGTGCAGCTGTGTTTCAAAAGTCTGATGTCAGTAGTGCTGAATACATGTTTTCATCTTAGGCAAAACTTATCGAAAACATACAGAACGAGATTATAAGATTTTATTGAAAACAGCCCACAAAAAAAAATCTCTATTCCCTTTGTTGTTAATGTTGCATGTGTTTCTCATTATTTATTGCCAACATATTTACTTATTAGTAGTTAACCCTCTCTGTGGGCTTAGCAAAATAAGATTTCAGAAGCCACAACTTTGAATCTGGACACAATTCCATACTTTTAGCTGATCTTCAGCAGTATGTGTTACTGCCACTCCAACAACTAAATGGAGGAAATAGAGTTTTGCAAAGTGTGTACTTTGCTGAGAAACACACACTGAAATACCAACAAGAAAAATATGAAGACTTATAATGCCACATGTTCATATAACCTTTACTGTAGTTGAAACGGAATCCTTTTCTCCCTAAATAAATATTTTTGTTCTTTCTGCAAGCTAGATATGGAAAGCTCTTGTCTCTACTTGGAGATGAACCAGCCCATTCATGGGATATATCAAGGCCAAAAAGAATCATTCATCAACAGTAAGGAGGCATGTTTGTGATACTTTGGTCCAGTGTCTCACCTGCCCAGTGTTTCACAAGAGCTACCTTGGTAACAACATGCTATGTTACAAGGTAAACCTTTCTCAACAGCAATTTAGCAACATATCAGTAGTCTTTAAATGATTCATATGCTTTGCTTCACTGATTCCATGTTCTGGAAATATGAAGAGTGGCAAAGCTATCCATCACAGTATTAGTTTAGTTCAAAGAGTCACAAATTGAAGACATAAATGTCTAGCGTTAAGAAAATGACCAAATAGGGCGCCTAGGTGGCTCAGTTGGTTAAACGACTGCCTTCGGCTCAGGTCGTGATCCTGGAGTCCCGGAATCAAGTCCCACATCGGGCTCCCTGCTCAGCACGGAGTCTGTTTCTCCCTCTGACCCTCTTCCCTCTCGTGCTCTCTATCTCTCATTCTCTCTCTCTCAAATAAATAAATAAAATCTTTAAAAAAAAAGTCTGTTAAAAAAAAAGAAAATGACCAAATAAATTGTGAAATAACCGTACTCCAGAATACATTGCAAACCCTGGATCATGTTTTAATAAAATATTTAATAATATGAATGCCAAAAGTATAAGTTAAGTGCAAAAATTTCATAAATATATATGCAATCCTAGTAGTATACATGAAAAGGTATATATGTATACTTACATATATTCATGTGAGCATAATAGTGTTAAAAGATATATATGAGCACACATATATTCTTTCATATATAATATAAATATTAGGAAGAAAACAAACATGAACAATGGTTATTTTCTTTTTGAGTGGCAAAATTAGAGATTTTAGATTATTCTTTAAACCTTCCTTCTTCTTCTAAAATATGCCCAAATAAAATTTTTTATAATTATATATGAAGATATTTTTATTTTATTTTTAAAACAAACTCCACTGACCTCATGTGAAGCCTTGTTCCTTATTAAATTACTGGAAAATAATGGAAGCCTCAAAACCTAAAAACAATATTTCTATGAAAGAAGTCCAGAAAAATTGATACTGTGACATAAGAAAATAATTCTACATTAATGAAAAACCCAGAGTAGAAAACAAGAAATCTTGTGATGTCCGGAAATTTGAAAGTTTAGTTATGTATATTGTATTCGTGGGTTTGGATAATTCCTGCTTATTCTCAGCATAGTAACCTTACTGAAAAATAGTTGTTAAAGACGGGGCACCTGGCTGGCTCAATTGGTTAAGCATCTGCCTTCGGCTCAGGTCATGATCTCAGGGTCCTGGGATTGAGCCCCACATCGGTTCCCTACTCAGCAGGGAGTCTTCTTCTCCTTGTCCCTCTGCCCACCCCCCACTCCCCACTCCCCCACCCACCCCCATGCATGCGTGCTCTCTCTCTCAAATAAATCTTAAAAAATAAAAAATAGTTGTTAGAGAGTTTAATAGCCAATCAAGATTTTTGTCCAAATTTAGTAAGAGTCTCAAAAAAGTGGGAAAACTATAAAATAGAGCATAAAACCTGATTCACATAATTCTGTTCAAAATTAAATTTTCAGAGTTTATTATTTACAGTCATCTGCATAATATGTAACTCTAAAAGAAAGTGGTCCATATTTTAAAAAATAATTTATAAAATAATTTTAAAAAGTATTTTATTACTTCCAGGTATACAACAAAAATTAGAATTCATTAAGCAGTTTTGTTGAAGTTTTAAAATATATTTAAAATGCAATCAAAATTAAAAGTGTCACCCTCAAGCAACTAATAAGCAAAATAGCCTTAAAACATAATTTTCTTCAGAAAATTAAACATGTCTATAAAACTCTATAGTTTTATGTTCAGAGAATTAAACATGTCTTCCTATCGTTTTATGTGCAGTATTATTTTACTTAACTAATTCTTTCAGGTAAAATATAAAATATTCAGATTTAGGAGAATTACAATATTTTGTTATATTACACCTGTAATCACTGTCCCTGAGAAAGGTAGAGGTCACTCAGGAGTCCACAAATCTTGTCATTTTACACAATTTTATAAAACTCTTCAGTAAAACTTTAAGTGCTTTAGAATATCAAATGAAATGTTTACTGAGCTAGATAGCCCTGGATTTTTTGAAATTTTAGAGAACAAATTTTTTTTTAGCTTTTTTTCAATTCTGTGGGATTGGCTGAACCACAGGTATTATGAGCAAATGCACATCACTTTTCTAACTGTGCATTTGACCCAACAAGCCTGACATTAAATGGCTTCTGCGAAATGAGAGACTGTGGAAGCAATAGGTAATATTCTGAGGAACAATAAAAATTAAGATCATTTAAAGTATTTTCCACAATTAAGAAAATTATTAGGCAAGATGAACAAAACTGGAAGAGAGCTGATCAGCCTATGTACAATTCTTCCCTTGTTCTCATGTTTCCTGAAACAATATCAGGACGATTTTTTTAAATTACTAGTTTGTTTTATTATTTGTTTTTAAATGGGAATCGTTCATTTGAGAAATGGAAACAAAATAAATGTAAACATGTTGCTTTTTTTAGTTAGAGGACAATAAATTAAGTGGGATTGCTGATAATACTTTGAGGCTCCAAATGTTGACATTGGAGCCAGTCATTTGACCTTTCTGAGTCCACAGTAGGGATGGGGTTGATCAAATGCTTTCTAGAGCCATAGAAGGGTTCCCAGTTTGTAAAGAAAAAGAATAATATAATAATATAAACAATATAAAATATCATATATGATAATATAAAACAAAGGAAAAAACACATATAAATCAAAACCATTTTGGAAGTAACTAGTTGAATTTGTTTTCTGATTCTCGACTAGTTATTTAAAAACTTAATATTTGACTGATCCCAAATGTTTATTGTTACAAAGAGTTAATGTTTTGTCATTAGGAGTTAAGGTGGAAATTTATGCCATATCATTGAAATTAATTTTCAACTTCCTGGTACCGACTAGGTACCTTGTCTACTAGTCTATATAATTACTCTTTCACTGCATTAAGATAATTATCATAGAAAAATTTATTTTTTAATTTTTAAAAAATATTTATTTGTTTGAGGAAGAGAGAGAGAGAGAAAGAGAGTGCTCATGTAAGTGGGGAGGAGGGGCAGAGGGAAAGAATCTTCAAGCAGACACCCCGCTGATTGGGTCCGGAGCCAATGCTGGCTGGATCATGACCTGAGCAGAAACCAAGAGTTGGACCCTGAACTAACTGAGTCACCCAGGTGCCCCCATAGAAGACTTTTAAATATCATAATCATCATAATGTACTCTTGAAATAAAGCAGGAAAAGAGGTCATTATCAATATATTTTCCTCCCTTTGAATGGCACATTCTGTTTCCTGTGGCCTGCCCTGCCTTCATTCTTTATCTTAAGAAAAAGGTCCAGCTGACTTCAAGATGAAGGAAATGCCCAGTGAGAACTTAGCCATTATTTTGTTGTATCATTGCTGGAGCAGAGGGTCATAAACAGGTATTACATTATTGTATCTGAAAGGGCCTCCATTGTAAAAAACAGAAACCAGCTCTAAAAATGACATTTATGGGGGCACCTGGGTGGCTCAGTCGTTAAGCGTCTGCCTTTGGCTCAGGTCATGATCCCAGGGTCCCGGGATCGAGCCCCACATCGGGCTCCCTGCTCCGTGGGAAGCCTGCTTCTCCCTCTCCCACTCCCCTCTCTAGCTTTGTCTCTCTCTGTCAAATAAATAAATAAAATCTTAAAAATAAATAAATAAAAATGACATTTATGAAAGAGTATTAGGTTGCATAAGAATGTCTTAGAGGGCGTAGAGGAGAACCAGTTAGGAGCTACACAGTCAGAAACCATGCCCAAAATACATCACAGAACCACTCCAGCAGAGACTCCCAGTTTATTCCCCCAATATAACTGCCCTCAGTCATTGGATATATTCTCTATGTCCCTGACACTCTCATCACTGAGCCCTGGAGATTTCCGCTACCACATATGCTATCCATTCCATGTGGCTTCTGATTCCTTGTGCTTCTCACTTCTTCTTCAAAGATTGGCTTGGATTTGTTTGCTTATGGGACTCTAGTGTTTGCCTGCTCCCTAGTCTCAAGAGAGGGGGGACATTGTGTTTAATGGCTTCTGTTGTGAAGGGTAAGGGCTCACAAAAATGGAGAATCCCCCAGACACTTTAAAAAAGAAGCAGGAATGCTGCTTTCAGTATCATGCATGAGTAGGTGCTCCAAGGGACCCTCCTATTGCAACAACTAGATTGTGGATAGGACAGACTCCTTGCAAATCACTGCTGTCTTACAATATAAGAGAGGTCTCCCGGAAACCCTCCTCTGCCAGGAACAAACAAACTACCATCAGTGGGACCCAGAGTAGTTAGCGACTGCTCCAGGGTGCTAGGAACCAAGACTTTAGAGGCAGTGAAGCTGAGGTGGAGCATCCTAAAACCCAAAGATGGGAGACCCAAAGCTAAATATTGAGCACAGGATGCTGAAGCCACAGCAGTGGGAAGTTGGAACAGCCAGGAGCCAGGGTAACAGAATCAGCAGGTGTCTCAGAGGTGTGGTGTTGCCCTGGGATGGACCCTTATAGTAACACTGCTATGGGGATAATGAACCTTGGAGCAGTTAGGAATTGGAGAATTATAATCTAGCACTCCTGATCTAAACCAGAATTTACTAGAGGGGTACCTACTAGCTACCTGCCAAGATAGGAAGCAAACCCCCTCAAGTATTCTTAAGAACTACCTCAGAATAAGATCAATAGATTGACCAACATTATCAGAAATACAGGAAGGCAAGCCACTAGGAGTGAGAGTCAGCAGAGGGAAGAAACGGCCTGCAAGGACTGCAAATACTGCAATTGTCAGACACAGGATCTAGAATGGCTATGTATCATCATACAGCAGAAGAAACAAAAGATACAGTTACAAAAATGAGCAAATAACAGAAAACCTTCCAAACGAACACCCGCAAAACACACTCATATAGACTTTTTAGAAATGAAAATAGAAAGGTTGAAATTTTAAAAATGGAGAGGTAAAATGAGAATTATCAACATTTGAAGAAAGTTAATAAAATAAAATATGAAACTGAAGTATTTAAAAAAATGAATGCTTCAAAGGAGATAGAAACCTAGGAAAAGCAAAACAAACAGAAATTGAAATGTAAGATGGCATTAAAAAAATCCAGGTTTTCCAATAATCTCAATAAGTATAAATAAAAATTGACCAATGCTGTAGACATATCTATAAATACAACATATATAAACATAGCATATATAAAAGCATAAACTCACCAAGTAAAAGATTATCAAATAGGGTTATTTTTAACCCAGTTAGGTGTTATGTATAGGAAATATTCCTAAAGAGTAAGAAAACTACCAGGTCAAAGTATAAAAATAAAAAAGATACATTAAGCCAATGATAACCAAAAGTAAGCTGTAATAGGTATATTATTCATAGACCAAATATCTTTTAAGAACTAAGAGAATCATTGGGATCTAGAGAATGACTATACATGATAAAAGGCTTAATTCACTGGGAAAATATGACCAGTCTAAACAAGACAGCTATGGCAAAATAGCCTTAAAGTGTAGCCAATAAAAATTGTTCAAACCACATAAAATTTCGACAACTCAATCAACATAATGAGAAATTGCAAAATAGCTCTGTCAGTTATTATTGATAGCAAGTAGAAAAAAATCAACAAAAATAAAAAATAGAACACATCTGACAAGCTTGATCTAATAGCTCTGTACAGAGCAGATCCAAGAGTTAGAAAATACTTGTCCTGCTCAAGGAAATATAGAATATTTTTTAAACTGTGAAAAGGCCATAAAGCAAGTCTCAACACATTTCAAAGAATAGGTACCCCACAGAACAGCTCTCTGGAGAAGTACAATTAAGAAGTAACAACAGAAAGGCAGATGAAGACAATTGAGAATTTGGAAAACACGCTTCTATTTAATGCACGGGTCAGAGAAGGAATGTTAGTGGACGTTAACAAAAACACAAAAGCCCTAAAACTGAAGAGCAACCCAAAGTCTACTTGTTAAGACTTGTAGGAAACCAAAAAAGCAGCATTTTGAGATCTGTTTAGCTTTGAATGATTTTATTACCAAAGGAAAAGGATTGAGAAGTCACGAGTTTTTTCCAACATTAAAGGTTATAATAGGAATAGCAGAATAAACCCAAGTACAGCAAGAAGAAAGATATAATATAGATATGAGCAGGTATCAGTGAAACAGAATATAAAGGTACAATAGGAAGCAACAAAAGAGCTAAGTTTTGTTCGAAATAAACTTTATGTGAGATTGATAGAAAGGAGGAAGGGAGAGAGAGAAAAACCATAAATAATATACTGGATAATAAAGAGGATATGACAAAAGATGGGGCAAGATTAAAATATATGAGATCATCAACAATTTCATGCCAATCAGTTATAAAATTTAACCAAGGCAAAAAAATCTGGAAAAATTACAACTTGTCAAGAGAACTTCAAGAAGAAATAACTGGACCATTTCCTTACACCACACACAAAGATAGACTCAAAATGGATGAAAGACCTAAATGTGAAACAGGAATCTATCAAAATCCTAGAGGAGAACACAGGCGGCAACCTCTGTGACCTTGGTCGCAACAACTTCTTGCTAGAAACATCTCCAGAAGCAAGGGAAACAAAGGCAAAAATGAACTATTGGGACTTCATCAAGATAAAAAGCTTTTGCACAGGAAAGGAAATAGTCGACAAAACCAAAAGACAACTGATGGAATGGGAGAAGATATTTGCAAACAACTAGTCCAGATAAAGGACTAGTATCCAAAATCTATAAAGAACTTACCAAACTCAACACCCAAAGAACAAACAATCCAATCAAGAAATGGGCAGAAGACATGAACAGACGTTTATCTAAAGAAGACATCCGAATAGCTAAAATTAACAAGTCAGGAAACGACAGATGTTGGTGAGGATGCGGAGAAAGGGGAACCCTCTTACACTGTTGGTGGGAATGCAAGCTGGTGCAGCCACTCTGGAAAACAGTAGGGAGGTTCTTCAAAAAGTTGAAAATAGAGCTCCCTTTGACCTAGCAATTACACTACTGGGTATTTACCCCAAAGATATAAATGTAGTGATCTGAAGGGGTACATGCTCCCCAATATTTATAGCAGCACTGTCCACAATAGCCAAACTATGGAAAGAGCCCAGATAGCCATCAAAAGATGACTGAATAAAGAAGATGTGGCACATATACAAAGGCACACACACACACACACACACACACACACACACACACACACACACAATGGAATACTACGCAGCCATAAAAAAATGAAATCTTGCCATTTGCAATGATGTGGATGGAACTAGAGGATATTATGCTAAGTGAAATAAGTCAATCAGAGAAGAAAATTATCATATGATCTCACTGATATGTGGAATTTAAGAAGAAAAAAAAACAGAGGATCATAAGGGAAGAGAGGAAAAAATAAGATGAAACCAGAGAGGGAGACAAACCATAAGAGACTCTTAATCATAGGAAACATACTGAGGGTTGTTGGAGGGGTAGGGGTAGGGGGATGGGGTAACTGGGTGATGGACATTAAGGGGGGCGTGTGATGTAATGAACACTGGGTATTATATTTAAGACTGATGAATCACTGACCTCTACCTCTGAAAGCAATAACACATTATATGTTAATTAATTGAATTTAAATTTTAAAAAGTGAAAAAAAACCTGAAAAAAGGGAAAAAAGAAGAAATAAAAATGTAACTATTCCTACAACTATTAAAAAGTTGAACCAGTAGTGAAATGTATTTACATATAGAAAAATAAGGCTCTAAAAGTTTTACAGGTAAGTTCTACCAAATGTTTAAGGAACATATTATCCTAAATTTGAATAAATTTTCTGGAGAATAGAAAATGAGGGAAGAATCCCTGGCTGATTCTACAAAGTCCGTTTAACCTTGGTACAAAAGCAGGTAAAGACAGCTTGAGAAAGAAAATTATAGTACCAAGTTTCTCATTCATAGAAGAGCAAAAATCCTAAACAAAATATTTAAAATGGAATTCAACAGCATATAAAAAGAAAATATATGATATCCAGGTTGAAATTACTTTATGCATAAAAAGATGGTTTTTAGAAAATCTATAAATATTATTCAAGCTATTAACAAATTAAAGGAAAAAAATATATTCCTTTAAATAGACGGAGCAAAAAGGATTTTTTAAAACTTCAATGCCTACTCTCAATTCAAAAAGAAGTTAGTAAGTTAAGAGAATTTTGTTAACCTGCTGATATGTATCTGCAGAAAACTTAGAATAAACATCATTCTAAATAAAAAAACATCAGAAGCATTTCCTTTAAAATCAGTAATAAAAATGAAAATGCGGGGCACCTGGGTGGCTCAGTTGGTTAAGCGACTGCCTTCGGCTCAGGTCATGATCCTGGCTGGGGACCCCGGGATCGAGTCCCGCATCAGGCTCCCTGCTCAGCAGGGGGTCTGCTTCTCCCTCTGCCCCTCCCCCCCCCCGCGCTCTCTCTCTCTCTCTCTCTCTCTCTCTCATTCTCTCTCAAATAAATAAATAAAATCTTTAAAAAAAAATGAAAATGCCCACTATTGCCATTTACAGTCAACATCTCATAGGAAGTTCTAACCAATCCAATAAGACCAGAGAAGTAAATGCCATAATTTTCTGTGTGTAAATCCATAGATAAATTAATAGAATAATATAAATACTATAAATAATGAGAACTTAGTAAGAAAGAAAGGCATAGAATGAGTTTTTGAAACCTCAAGTCAGTTGCATTTCTTTGTACCAGTAATAAACAACATGAACATGTAATTTAAAATGATTCAAGGGCGCCTCGGTGGCTCAGTCGATTAAGCGTCTGCCTTCGTCTCAGGTCATGATCCCAGGGCCCTGGGATCCAGTCCTGCATTGGGCTCCTTGCTCAGCAGGAAGTCTGTTTCTCCCTCTGCCTGCTGCTTGCCCTGATCGTGCTCTCTCTCTCTCTCTCTCTCTCTCTCTGGCAAATAAATAAATAAAATCTTTTAAAATAAATAAATTAAAATAAATTAAAAAAACATGATTCATAAAGAAAACAAACATCACTATCTAAAATTATAAATACCGAATGCTGAACAGAGATGTGAAATACCTATATGCAGAAAATTATAATTCTTTTCCTGAATGTTATTAAAAAGACCTAAGCAAATGAAGCAGTAGCTCACATTCATGGATAAAAAAAAACTCAAGTGCATCAGGATTTCAAAGCTCTCCAAATTGACATAAGAATCAATGCAATCTAGTAAAAAAAAAAAAATCACATTTTTTTTTGATGGAACTTAAAAAACCGACTCATCTGTACTGAAATGCAAAAGTCTCAAATTAGCTTAGGCATTCTTAAAGGAGAAGATGAGGGGGAGGAACAAATTGCTATTTGTTTTACAAAACATATTATGAAGCTGTAGGGATTAGACTTTGTGACTGGTATAGGTTTGTCTATACCTATAGACAAACTGAAAGGTGGAATAGAACAGATACCCAAAGAACTGTGCATATATATAACTCAGATATGACACATATTAGTAGGGAAAGGAGAAACTATGTAATCAGCAAAGCTGGGGGGCACCTTGGTGGCTCACTCGGTTGAGTGTCGGACTCTTGATTTCAGCTCAGGTTGTGATCTCAGGGTCTTATGATTGAGCCCTGTGTAGAGCTCCCTGCTCAGTGGGGAGTCTGCTTTTCTTTCTCTCTCTCTCTCTCTCTCAAATGAATAAATAAATCTTTAAAAAATAAAAATAAAAAACAAATGAAGCTGAAAAATATTTTTTACCCTGATACATTGATATATTGTAATATAATTGCTGATGTAGCAATCAATGTTCATCATGTTGCATAATTATACTACAATATATTCATTATATATACATTATATATAGACATATTGTATGTCTATATTCATTATATCATGCATTAGATCTCTATGGCTTGTTTACTACTTGTTACAAGTTTGTGCCCTTAGATATCCACACTCTTGCCCCCAGCCCCATCCCCCAGTAACCACCATTTAAATTCTCTGTTTTTTATAGGTTTAACTTTTTTAGATTCCACATGTAAGTAATATCATATAGTACTTATCTTCTCTCTATCTGACAGATTATCTCACTTAGCATAATATACTCATGGTTCATCCATGTTTTGTCAAAAGGGAGGATATCTTCCTTTCTTATGGCTGAATAATATTCCTTTGTGTATATATACCACATCTTTTTACCCATTCATCCACTGATGGACATTTGGATTGTTTCCATATCTTAGCCATTGTGAATAATGCTGCAAGGAACATGGCAAGATATACATCTCTTTGAAATCCTGTTTTCATTTCCTTTGGGCATACACCCAGAAGTAGAATTGCTGGATCATATGGTAGATCTATTTTTAATTCTTTGAGGAACTTCCATACTGTTTTCCATAGTGGTTAGACCAATTTACATTCCCACCAACAGTGTGTTGATTACATTCCTATCAACTCTTTATAACACATCCTTGCCAGAACCTGTCTCTTGTGTTATCTTTATTTTTATAACATAATACATAAAAATGATTTCCTGATGCATTACGAATTTCAAATGCAAAACATTAATTTTTAGGAGAAAATTTATGTCTGTGGAGTAGTAAATGATTTTTTAAAATAAAACAAAAATAATAACCATAAAGAGAAAGATTGATAGGTGCAATTTTATTAAAGTGAAAAATTCTTCATTGAAAAATGAAATTAAAGTTAAAAGTAAGTATAAACTCAAAGAAGTTATTAGCAACATGCTTATCAAGGGATCAGTATCATAAATTTCTAAGAAGATCTAAGTCTTCTATTTCAGTAAGAAAAATACAAACTACTTAATACAAAAATGGGCAAAAAGCATGAATAAACAGCAGCCATGTGAGAGATATGTTCATATCTCATATATAGAGAGATATGTTCAACCTCATTAATATTCAAACCAAATACCACAATGACATTTATTTCACATTCATTCAAATGACAAAAATTAAGAAGTGTGACTTTTTTCCAGTGTTGGACAACATGCAAAATAAGGGGATCTGATATACTTTGCTGGTGGGAACGAAAATTGGTTCATCCACTGTGAAAAATAATTCGTCACATCTCACAAAGTTGAAATTTGGCATATTCTGTTATGCCGCATCCACTTGGCATGTCCACTTCTAGTTATATTCCCCAAAGAAACTATAGAGAACATTTTTAGCAACACTTTGTGAAAGCAAAACGTAAAAGAAATCTAGGTGCCCACCAGCAGGAGCATGGATAAAGTACAGTATAGTTACACAATGGAATGTTATGCACCAGTGACAATGAATGAGTTTACAGCCTTATGTACTACATGGTTAAACTTTAATAACATTGTGTAAGAAAATCAAGTACTAGAAGACACTATGATAATATTTTTATAGAGTTCCAAAGAAGTACAACAATATATTGTATGTATGTATGTGTGTGAGTGTGTGCAATGTGTGAGAATGTGTGAAAACACGATATGCATACACAAAAATGTAAATGCATGTACACATATATATTTTGAATACATATATACACACATAATTTTGTAAGGCAACGTCACATACAAAATTCAGGGCAGCGGCTACCTGTAATGGAAACACGAGAGGATGAAATAGGGAAGAACATAGGTAAAGCATGTTATTGACAATGTTTTCATTTCTGCTTTGAGTGGTGGATTTGTGGCTATTAATTATTTTATTAGATAATTAACAAATGAAATAAGTAAAATCAAAGAAAGTCATGTCTGGACAAATGAGGATAGCACTATATGAAAAAAGACTCTGATTAACATAATTCAGTACATCTTCTTTTAAAAAAATCAAAGGCATGGTCACACACACCAAAAACAAGTAGACAAAAGAATAAAGATGTAGCAGAAGATGTCAACAGAAGGCAGTAATTTGGCTAGTGCTATAATTATAATAGTTAACTGAATACAAAGAAGATTAACTGAATAAAATCTTTGCCACTGGAATTTCTGAGATACTTTATTCGCTTCCGGTTTTTTTCCTATAATTGTTTTGTATTGTGCTGTAAAAATAAATGCATAACATTGGTCTTGACAGGGGAAAGATGCATTTGTTAGGCAGGGTGACCTGAATATTAAGGCATGCCTATTCAGACTATTTGATGACAGCAGGCAGATGCATAGAGATGTGAAGGCTGGATCAGCTGTGAAACACCATATTTTATAATAAAAATAATAAAATAGCTGAACTCTCAAATAATTACAAATTATTTACTTCACATACAGTAATTCTATTTTTACTTGCATTTTAAAATGTTTTTGAACAAGAAACAAGTAGGGTTAACCCGTTGATGGCTATTAAGGAGGGCACATATTGCATGGAGCACTGGGTGTTATACACAAACAATGAATCATGGAATACTACAGCAAAAACTAATGATGTACTCTATGGTGACTAACATAACATAATAATAACCAAAAAAAAAAAAAAAAAAGAAAAAAAGAAACAAGTAGTTGGCATTCCAGAGAAGGGGCAAGACATGCCACATAAGACACAGCCTGATTTATCTTTATTTCCCAGAAGCCCATTTGCTACATGTCAGCATGGGCCATAGAAAGCCTTGGGAGTGAGATTCGGAAGGTCAGGTGAAGGAGCAGCTATGTGGCTTTATCCTCAAGACGTCTGTGAACTACATTCTAGTGTCGCTTCTTGCTGGATTTTCTGGTTAGGAGACACAACAGCTGGGTTCACAACTCCTTTGGCTCCTGCCAAATTTCCTGCTTTGGAGTCAGGTACACGTTTAGCTTTGTGATAAAGGGTAGCCAGCTACTGCAGCACACCACCATCAACACATTTGGAAGGGAAGCCGGTCTAACAAAGGTTCCAGACCATCCTTGTGCACTGGAGCTCAGCCTTGCAGGGTCCATCTTGACCTTGCTTTCCCACCTTCATGTCCGTCTGCCCTTCTCTGCTGCTTCCCCTCTGGTCCTCAGGCTTTAGCACCAGACACAGCTTCACATAGACTGTGAAATCAGCTCCTTCAACTGCATGACATCAAACCCCATAATAAACCCCTTGGTATATGCATCTCCTAGTTCTTCCGCTTCTTTGGACACACCCTGAATAGAATCAAACCCAGAGGATAATCAAGAATGCATGCTTTTCCCCATGAGTTCACCAATCTCAGGTTTTGTTTAGAGGCAACCTGGTACAGCCTTTGCAGTAAAGTTGATCAAGGATCCAGTTCCAGGTCCCCTACTTAGAGTTGGACTCATCCCGTCATTTCTCTGAATATCAGTAAAATTCATGTGTAAAATTCTGGTAATAGTCTCTGCTTTCTAATGTTGATGGGATCATCAATTTAAATCCTATATTTCAAGCCCCAAAGCCAGTAGCTGGCTCTTGGTAAATGTTCCTGCCCTTTGTTTCCATCCAGGGCTTTGCAGTCCTTAGAAAACTGTCGGATGCCTGAATTCATGCAGCAGACGCTTCATGGGGTCTCCTACATAATTAATAGACTGTTTCACCCTAGGAGTGAGTTTTGTATAGATTTCAATGACTACAGGGAAGAGATTTGTTGATTTTTATACATATTAGAATATATTTCAGGTCGCCATCTCCATGGACTTCAAACTTGCTTTCCATGATGATTTCTAAATTAAGGTAGAAGTTCAAGAAGGGTTCCTTTTATTTACAGAAGTATGGATAAGCTAAATTCTAAGAATGCACAAAGCACAAAATAAAGAAAATGTGGCAAACCTGAATACCTTTCCTTAGGTAACAGGAGAGAAGTTTTCACAGAATAATGTCAGTTTTACTGAGAAGGTGAGTTAGTCTCAGAAAAAACTCGTTGACATCGAGGCATATTTGACCCTGATTTTGGCTGAACCTCAGGTACAAGTAAAATATTAGGTTCAAGTTTGGTGTGTCATCAGAGTTGGTCTCCATAAATACCATTGAGCTCTGCCTCCCTGGCTTCTCCTCCCTCCCCAGGCCTCCTCCATTCAGAGGGAGCTTCTTGAGGGACCTTTGCAGATTCCCCAGAGGGCTTCTGGACATTCCCCTAGCCCCCCTCCAGGTCTCCAGGACATGACATTTGGGTGAAAAGCTCCCTTTAAAGATGAAGGGAGCATGGTCGTACCTGGGGTGAGGAGATGAAAGACCTGGGTTTTTGTTTGGATTCTGCTTACCACTTACTGAACAACCCTAGGCACACTACTTCGAGTGTCTGGCCTTCTTTTCTCAGGGTTAATACCATTTGCCCTCCCAAGGTTATCTTGTTGAACAAATTAGGAAATGCATGAGGAAACCCTTCTGAAGCTTAAAACGGAAAGCTCTCTGCACCAGCTCTTTCTCAAGTCCTCAAATGATAAGCCTTCCACAAAAGTTGTTGTTTTTTTTTTTTTCCCCACCCTTACCTTGTTTCTTTTCCTACATCGTGTCCTGTTCTGTGGTGATTTCAACAGCACTTACAGCTTAAAGTGTCACCTTGGGACATACGATTCTCAGGTTGACGTCTCTACGTCCAAACGCCTTTCGAATTCCTCCGCAGGACTTCCGGCTGTTTTCTAGACAACACGTATTCCAACCTCTCCCATTCAGCGGCTTGGAGACATCTGTGCTGTCTCCTCAGTCTCCCCACCTCCTCTTCACAATTTCCCTTTTCTTCAGGGTTCGTTGTTCCGACCATAGAGACTAAAAGATCCTAGAAATATTTTGGCCTCTTTCTCTCCCCAGCTGCGAGTCCCCACGTGTAGCTTCAGATTTGGTCAATTCTCTTTGCACGCGATGCTCCCTTCACCTCCGTCCGCGCCGCCTCGTCCAGGCGCTCATGACCTCATGCCTGGACCACCGCAGCTGTTCCCTGCTCCATCTCCCCACCCAGCACACCCACAATTCAGCAAATCCTCCTCGCCATCCCAAGCAATTTTTTTTTTAACATTTTATTTATTTATTTGAGAGATTGAGAGCGCAAGCGAGCACAAGCAGGGGGAGGGGCAGAAGGAGAGGGAGAAGGAGAAGGAGAAGGAGGCTTCCCGCTGAGCAGGGAGCCCCATGCCGGGCTGATCCCAGGACCCGGGGATCATGACCTGAGCTGAAGGCAGACGCTTAACGATTGAGCCACCCAGGCGCCCCCCCAAGTAATTTTTAATAAAATACAGCATAGGTCATATTGCTCCGTTGCTCCAAAACATTTATGGCTTTCTGTTGCCTAAAGAAGACAGTTTTTCAAATGTCTTGGTCTTGCGGGTTGCTGGTCTTTGAGGCACCTCTGTATGTTTGCTAAAGGAAGAAGTAGTAACTGTTAACATACCACTTACTCATTTCTCTGTTAGAGCTGGCTGCTGCTTCTGCATTTGCAAACTGTAGAGAACAGCAATCAAGTCTGTTCGTAAGCATTCCTAGTTAATCTTATTAACTTTAAATTCACCTCTTTTCCCTCAAATATCTAACGTCCTCTTTGTCTCTATTATACTTCCTCAAAAACATTTTTTTTTCCCCTCAACTGTCTATTTGGTTTCTTCCTGTTCCTCCTTGGAGCTGAAATGCTCATACTTGCAAATTTCCTGGGCGGATGTCCACCCTGTGTTTGGAATGGAATATGCCCCCAAATCCAAACCTGGAGCTGAAGCATACACTTGCATATGGATCAACTAACACAGCACAAAATCTCGTTCCTAACTGGAAAGAACTGAACATCCACAAGGATTACATTACTCCAGTGTGTTTAAGTGCATATAACATAGCCTAATCATAATTATTGGCCTGATGTATTTCAGAATTTACATGACAAAGACAGCTCACTTCTAAATTCCATAGCAGAAAAAAAATATTCTTTATTGGTATATAAAAATAATTCCTTAAAGATGCTAAAGCAATACGCTGACATAACATTATAAGCACAGGCATATATAGAAGATGACACAAAAGCTATTTAGGAGAGAAACAGACCAGGTATTTTCCTGGACGAAGACCTAGTTAACGTCCGCCCGCATAATGGCATTAAGCATATCTTTGCCGTTTCTTTTGTGTTTCAGAGATGGCCCAGTCGCAAGAAACAAAGGTGTCATGGAAAATGTAAGTGATGACTCCTCCCCTTTGTACGCGGAGAGCTCAGCCATCCATTCAACCATCCTTTCTCCACTTATCCCAC
Organism: Callorhinus ursinus; assembly: GCF_003265705.2. Lineage (NCBI taxonomy): Eukaryota > Metazoa > Chordata > Mammalia > Carnivora > Otariidae > Callorhinus > Callorhinus ursinus. Next base: position 17,614,846 of record NW_027397085.1, on the reverse strand, counting down.
CCAGACGCCCTCCCGGGCACTTCCAAATTCTTTGTGCGCTTACATTTTAAAAGAAGCCAGTTCCAGGGACTCTTAGGGCACAGTGCTCCAAGCTATTGTCCTTGCTACCACTCACTCGCTTAGACAATGTTAGGAAGGGGAAATGTGCTCAGCCTCTCCTTCTCCTCTGCGCCCAGGAGAATGCAAAGCTAGAACTTTGAATAAAGGGCAATGTTTGTTGTTCATCAGTCTTGGGAGGAAACTGGCAACACACTCTAAAAGATTTATCCAAACATATCAGTGAAGGGAACATACACAGAGATGTGAGTGTGGTTGGGGAACTAGTAACACATGACAAATATCCCAGTAACTAGCACCAACAGGAAGCCCTAGATCTAAAGCAATAAGAGGAGGGAAAGGTTACCAAACGCTGTTGGAGATGGAAAAGGGGGAGGTGGGTGGAGTGGCATGACAGGAGCTTTGGCTCTAGAAGACACTCTGATTTACCGCTGACACTTCCCACTGGCCAAACCCAAAGGGCAGAGGGCGCAGGAAACAGGGAGATCCAGTCCACAGCAGTTAGCCTCCAGAGCAGGGCAGAGAATAGTGAAGAAAGGATAGAGATGGGGCTCAGGGAGGGACCAAAGAGGGAAAAACTAGCACTCTCATCTTCTATAAGGAGCTCGACAACTGTATTAAAGACTAAAAAATACTAAGAAGGAGCATATCTGTTATGGCAACTAATAAATAGTAAGTCTTATTGGGTATTAATAAATGTAACTGATATTACAACACACAGACTTATAGCAAGGCCAGTAGACTTGGCTGCCTTAATGATTCCTAAGGATGTAATGATACAGAGAATATCTGTTCAGGACTTAGAGTGGCTAAGTAATTTTTAGAAAGTCAATATGTGGAGTGATGGGTTATGAACAAATCCCCAGGCACCATGAGTTTAGTTTGTGCTTAAGCGCAGAGCTCTAGTAAACTGTTCAGACTTGTGCCTCATGCAACACTGAAAGGTGGAATAAGATGGAAATCCCTGGGGAAGTTTTCCACTCCACTGCATTGTGGTTGGGAAATAGTTAATTATTTTCCTAGTTCTGAAGATAATGAACCACACTCATTCTGTAAACCTGAGTATAACCGTCACTATGAAGAGTAGGAATAAAAATCAAGAACCAAATGATTGTTTAAAGCCACCTTGAAATTATATTTGCATATTTTAATGTAAAAAATTCTTGTTTGATATTTATTAGCCTATATAAACCAGATGAAACAAGCAGAGTACATAGAAGTTAAAAGATGTGCCCAGAATCACGCAGCTAATAATAAGTGATGAAACCAAAATTAAAACTGGTTGATAACCACCAGAATCACCTATGGATTTCTTCAAAACTGAGAGCCCCTCAGTCCTACCCTGTATCTTCTGAAGTAGCATCAGGATTGGGTTGGGAGTGAGTGGTGGTGCTATAGCAATTGCTGTCTGTACTTCTAAAAGCTCCACACCGAGGCTGATGTACTGACAGGGTCATAAGTGCTAAAGATACAAATTGGCCAAATGCTGAACAGCAGATTCTAAGGAGCGACTCCATTCAGTTCTTGATTGATTCTCTGTCTCCAAGTGGGTCATCAGTTACAAACAGGAATCTTCCTGTCAGGTCAGAATTTTGATGGAAGCTATATTTGGAGTCATGCTATTTGCCCTATTATTGTCAGGTCATGAAATGCAGTTTAACAAAATGCTTTTTCTAAGACCTGGTGTGAAAGTTTAAAAGCTTCCTTCTTTCACCTTTTTGTGCATTACAGTTTGCATGGAAAATAGGCACACAGTTAAAAGAAAAACACTTACTTCAAGTTCTGGAAATAGCAATTGGGCACCACTCATTCTACTTCTACTTCTAACACTGGGGTTGTTATCCCAGGAATACAGCTGCAAGTGAAGCCAAACAGAAATTCACAAATAAATACTTGAAGAGGGAGACAAGATCCAGCCACCATGGGTAACCATTCCCCACTCCACTAAAACAAACAAAACCATTTGCTTCAAGTGAAGGCTTCTTCAAAGGAAGGAGGGTACAACCAAAATAATAAGAGGAAAGTATAGTGCACAGTAGGATCTGACAAACTGGGAAATTCTTAAGTTTGATACAAGGTAAATGACAGAGAACCTGCCCTATCCCTCACTTTAATGATGTGTCATACCACCCCTTGAAAATTGGAAGGACTTCTGCACCTTGATTTTTGGACTCAGACTGACCCTAAATTGATATTCTTCTTCTGTCCTTTATCTCTTTCTAACAACTTGTTGGAGTAGTTTGCTGATAATATAATCCTGTTTAAGGGAGGGAGTTTTTAAAAACAATTAATCCTCCTTTGTACTGATCTTTAAACTAGCCAACATTTTCCACTGGATTATTGGTAACCTCTCTGTACAATAGAATAAGATCTGAAATCTGGTTACTCTTATGAAAAATTAGTCATCACTAATGCAGAGTGTACTTTTTGTTGTATTTAAGAGTCGGTATGCCACTGGTACTCAATTTAAAGAAAAAAAGAAAACCAACAATAATCAAATTTTCCTTCTAATGATTGGATGGCAGCCTTCTGGAAGATTAGTTGCATTAATTCATAAACTGTAGGGGCACCTGGGTGGCTCAGTCATTAAGCATCTGCCTTCGGCTCAGGTCATGGTCCCAGGGTCCTGGGATCAAGCCCCACATCGGGCTCCCTGCTCCGCGGGAAGCCTGCTTCTCCCTCTCCCACTCCCCCTGCTTGTGTTCCCTCTCTCGCTGTGTCTCTCTCTGTCAAATAAATAAATAAAATCTTTAAAAAAAAATTGTATCATGGTAGGATAGATGAAGCACTATGGTGACCCAGATGGAATACTACCACAAGCAGAAACTATAACTTGAGCAATACAACTGCCCACACACAACAGATGCATTAGTGAGTAGAGCAGGACTTCGTGAGGAGTGGAGTGCATAAGGACGTGGTCATTCAGGGTTTGTGCTGACTCAAAAGGCTGCCCTGGTGCCTGGCTGTCTTTCTGAATATAATCCTCCCATTTCTCCATTCCTTTCTAAACAGAAGCTGGAGGAGGAGTGGTCAACCAAACCAGGTAGAGCTCCACCTTCTGATTACACGCACTGCCTCCTTCCATGCTTTCCCCCCTGAGGCTGGAGGACCAGTTTTTCCTTCAAACATGGCCACCTCTGATCATCTCACTGAAGAAGCGCTGGCTCAGTCGAGTTCTACAAGTCACAGAGGCAGCTAAGAAACCCATTTATCTAAAAGAATTTGAGAATAATATACATAATACGGAGGTATATTATCATGTACAATAATATATATAATATGGAGGAAGCATGATTGAGTGCGAGGAGAAAAGCAAGAAACGTTGCAGTATTTCAGGAAGCACCATACGTCTTTAGTCAGCAAAACACTGTTTGATACCAAAAGTAAATAGCTTCCTTCCATACTTCCTTGAGTATGTTTAATGAGATTGTTTCTGAGATTTGCTCAATTTTAAAGATTTCTGTCAGACTTGGGCAACAACTTAAATGCAATTTTATTTGACAATTAAACAGAGCCAGATACCTTTGAGAAGTGAATCCCCATTCCTAAAACTTGTAGCTCTTTTTTTTTCTTTTCTGACGTAATAAAGTGTAGCCATTATCTTTTCCATTTTGCTTACTTGAAAATAACTAACCCTAAGTATTTGAGCAAAATACATTTTGACTTAAAAATATATATTTCCATGGATTTCTTAAATCCGTGCACATGCTCCTCAAGGCACTGCTTTGCTTGTGTGTCCTCGGAAGGAGCTTTGGCATAAGCAGCAGCGTACACCGGGGGCTAGCGGCGGGGGAGGTGTGGGTCCATTGTTGCAGACACCCACAGCCATAACATCGAGCTCCAGGCAAATTGTAATTAGGCAAAGAATGTTCTCTTCTATAGTCTTCTCTTAAAAACACCATGGAGATCAGCTTTATAATGCAGAGTTATCTTAAGACTTACTTGTCATATACTCTATTGAATCACCTGGAATATTTTTGGTTTGATGTCTCGTTGTACAACCAGTACATTCTTCTCTGCCCCTCCCCCCCAACTTGTGTGGCTAAGAGGAATGATGATAGGTGAGAAATATAACTTGGAATCACGAGTCTAAGGATTTCAGTCTCTTCAGCAGACATCAAGGCTTTTTTCAAGTGGCTGTGCTGTCCTAGGGGCCATAGAGTGTCTCACAAAGCACCCTGGGGGCCTCGCATTCTTTTCCACTGTGCTTCATGTAGAAGGAAACATAGGTAACAGCAGAACTCATCCTGGTGAAAATACTGCTCAGATACCAAGGGGCGAGAGTCACATAAATCCTTGGGAAGAGCATGTTAACCATTAGAAAAAGTAGGGAAACTGAAGTGGGATTAAAGGAATATACACATTAAAGAAATAGAAAGCTATTTCTCAAAGGAAGAGGAAATTAGCACATTAAGTTTGGAAAAACCAGACGATTGACTCCTTTAATCTTGGTTAATTTTTAAAAGCTACAAGGAAGGGGCGCCGGGGTGGCTCAGTCAGTTAAATATCCGACTCTTGGTCTTGGCTCAGGTCATGGTCCCAGGGTCACGGGATCGGCTGCTTTGGGCTCTTCCCTGGGCATGGAGCCTGCTTGGGATTCTCTCTCTCCCTCTGTCCACTCCCCCGCTTGCAGGCACACTCTCTCTCCCTCTTTCTCTCTCTCTCTCTGTCTCTCAAAAAATGAAAAAAAATAAAAGCTACAGGGAAGGCAACTCCCACAGCAAGCTAATGAAAAGGAAGAGTCTGAGGAGTGACCATCAAGGAGGAAGAGTAGAGCCAGGGTGCAAAACACCTTCTAGGACTAGAAGGATCATCCAAGGGAACAGGAAGGAGTAAGGGAGAGAGTCTATACTTACTCCATATTTACATGTATCAGGTACAGCTCTGTGTATTTTCCATTTGTTATTCTAACTCCAAAAAAGGTAAATAATACATAATTTTCTGATTCACTTGATGAGTAAATGGACGTTTAGAGAAATTAAGTACTTTCCTAATGTCACACAAGTGCGAAATATAAAGTTTGCTTTCAAAACTAAGGTCGCCTACCTAACTAATTTCAAAGCCTACTTCTCTCTGTAACAAAACCAACTCCAAATGGGAAGCCAGTTGTTTATATCGCCAGACAACTTTCACTGAGAAGGGAAAATGAAGTCTCAGGACATTAGGAGTCTTGGCAGTTTCCACGGATTTTCCAGTAATCGGTGCTATTTCTTCTCACAACCATATGCTCTTACCCCCAGACCGCTACACTCTTAAGAAAATAGTAGAAAACTACATTTTGCCCCTAGGCATTCAGGAGGCAAGAAGTCAAAATCAAAACCAAGAGTTGTAGAGTTTTATGAAATGAAAAAATGAAAGAAGAATGAGACTTTTGAGACTTTGTAATTTTAAAATAAAAATTGTTTTCAAATTTGCAAATGCTTTAATAATAGTAGAGTTAGGGCTTTCAAAGTCAGAAATACAATTTCTGTGTGATCAAACACAAGAATATCTCTATGTTCAGTATTCCAGTAGGCATTTGCATGTATACATTTGTAAATAAACATTAGATAAATATTAGATATTAATCAAAATATCCAAAAAAGAAACAAAAGCAACATAGGAAGATCTCTGCTTCAAATGTTTTTTAATAATAACATACCAAAAATAAATAAATAAATAAATAAATAAATAAAAATTAAAAAAAAATAATAATAACATACCAAAGCTAAGATTAGCTGGTTAAACACTAAAATGATAATTTTTTTAAATATATTTTTACATTAGCCCATGAATGTAATATATATTAGTTGGATGTGTATTGTGTATTGGTTCAGTGAGTCACAACCTGATCACAAGGTCTAAAATGTGTTTTCCAAATGTGAGATCCCTTTGTTTGTCAATTGCCTAAAATTTAGGGTGGAGTTTTTTTGTTTGTTTGTTTCATTTAGAAACATCTGAAAAATAGAACTTCTGAAGTGTAGAGATAAAACACTTTGAGCATATATTGTTATCATCTGTTTACAGATGAAGACATCTTTGTTCAAAGTCAAACAGCTGGTAAATTTTAAAACCAAAATTCCATGTCATCAAAACCAGTGGTTCTCAACTGGTGGCAATTTCTGGTATTTAGATGGATGTATCGCAGTGTGGCTCTAATACGCGTTCCCAAATAACTGATGTTGAAACTTTTTTATTCAATGTATTGTGCTGTTCTTGTTGATATAAGCTCTTTGTTGGTATTATAGACTGCAGATATCTGCCCACACTCAGTAACTTGTGTTTTCACTTCCTTAATGGTGTATTTTGACAAATATAAGTTCTTACCCCAATTTTCAGACCTTATCTATATAGGGCTTATGATTCTCTTTTTAAGACATCTCTGCCTAGTATAAGGCCATAAAGGTATCCTATATTTTATTACATAGAGACTTTCTTGTTTCATCTTTCACATTTAGACCTACAACTAGCCTAGAGTTAATTTTTACCTATGGTGTGAGATAGGGGTCAAGAGGTATATATTTTCATAAAGTAATCCAATTGGTCCAGCATTCATCTGTTTCTTCACTGCTTTGCAATACTACCTTTGCCACAAGTCTCCATTTAGATGTTGGTCTGTTTGGGGACCCTATTTTATCCCATTGGTTTATTTGTCAATCTTGTTCCAATTCCATATTGTAACAATTACTGTAGCTTTATAATGAGTTTTGACATCGGGTAGTGTAAGTTGTACAGCTTTGTTCTTTTCCTTCAAGATAGTCTTGGCTTTTTTGGCCTTTTGCTTTTCTACATAAGTTTTAGAAGCAACTTGCCAAATTTTATGTCCCCAAAAAAGGCCTGCTGGATTTTTATTTGCGAGTGCATGCATTTATTTTTTATTTATTTTTAAAATTTTTTTGTGAGTGCATTTATTCCATAGATCAATTTGGGAAAAACCAACATGCTAACAATAAAAACTTTTCCAATCCATAAACATGGCAATCCTTTCCTTTATTTAGTTCTTCTTTAAGTTCTCTTAATAAGGTTTTATAGTTTTGTGTGTGTCTGTGTGTTTGTGCGTGTGTTGAGTCCTTATACAATTTTCATTCATTCCCAGATATTAGGTATTTTGAAGGTATAATTTTTAATTTTAATTTTCTACTTCTTATTACTAGAATATTGAAATGTAATTGATATTGTATCCAACAATATCAAATACAAAACAAATTTTGTATCCAACAAATTGCTTAGTTCACTTATTCTAATTGTTTAATGGAATCTCTACAAGAATTATTGAGAGTGATTAGTATCAGTTTTTATTTTTAGCCTTCTTCATGTGTCTACCTTTTATTTCTTTTTCTAGCTTTATTACACTAGCTGGGACTGCTAACACAATGCTGAATAGAAGTGATAATAATGTGTACCTTGTTTTGTCCCCTATCATAAGGTGAAAGACTTTAATAATTCAACACCAAAGATGTTCTTTGCTGCAAGGTTTCTAAAGTGTTTTTTTGTTGTTGTTTTTTAACCAGTTTAAGGAAGTTTTGTTCTGTTTCAAGCATGGTTAAGAGTTTTGTTTTCTTTTGTTTTTACCATAGATGGCTATTGGATTTTATCAAACACTTTTTTTGCATCTATTCAGATGATCATGTGATTTTTGTCCTTTTGTTGTTGATGTGGTACATTATATTAATTGATTTTTGAGCTTTAAAGTAATTTTTTTATATCAAGAAGAACCCAACTTGGTCCTTCATACATTACTGTATTTGAGTCACTAATATTTTGTTGGGAATTCTTCATTTCTGTTTACATTATAAAACAAGCTGAAGAGTTTCCTTCTTTACATTCTCAGAAAGAGTTTGTGTAAGACAGATATTCCTTCTTCCCTAAATGTTAAAAAGAATTCATTGGCAAAGCCATTCAAGCGTGGAGTTTTTTGGTTTGGGTTTTTGTTTTGTTTTGGGTTTTTTTTTTTTTGAGAGTTTTAAAGTTTAGATTAACATATTTAAGCAATAAAGGACTATTTCAGTCATCTTTTTTCAGCTTTGTAATTTGTTTTTTAAGGAATATGTCAATTTCACCTAATTTTCAAGTTTTCGTTAAAGCCATTCATAATATCCTTTATTAACATTTTATTTTTTTTATTTTTTTTATTTATTTTATTTTTTTTTAATTTTTTTATTGTTATGTTAATCACCATATATTACATCATTAGTTCTTGGTGCAGTGCTCCATGATTCATTGTTTGTTCATAACACCCAGTGCTCCATGCAGAACGTGCCCTCCTCAATACCCATCACCAGGATAACCCATCCCCCTCCCCCCTCCCCTCTAGAACCCTCAGTTTGTTTTTCAGAGTCCATCATCTCTCATGGTTCGTCTCCCCCTCTGACATACTCCCCTTTTCTTCCTCTCCTGTTATCTTCTTCTTTTTCTTTTTTCTTAAAATATGTTGCGTTATTTGTTTCAGAAGTACAGATCTGTTATTTTTTTTTATTTTTTATTGTTATGTTAATCACCATATATTACATCATTTGTTTTTGATGTAGTGTTCCATGATTCATTGTTCATAACACCCAGTGCTCCACGCAGAATGTGCCCTCTTTAATACCCATCACCAGGCTAACCCATCCCCCTACCCTCCTCCCCTCTAGAACCCTCAGTTTGTTTTTCAGAGTCCATCATCTCTCATGGTTCGTCTCCCCCTCTGACTTATTCCCCTTCATTCTTCCTCTCCTGCTATCTTCTTCTTTTTCTTTTTTCTTAAAATATGTTGCGTTATTTGTTTCAGAAGTACAGATCTGTGATTCAACAGTCTTGCACAATTCACAGCGCTCACCGTAGCACATACCCTCCCCAATGTCTATCACCCAGCCACCCCATCCCTCCCACCCCCCACCACTCCAGTAACGCTCAGTTTGTTCCTGAGATTAAGAATTCCTCATATCAGTGAGGTCATATGATACATGTCTTTCTCTGATTGACTTATTTCACTAAGCATAACACCCTCCAGTTCCATCCACGTCATTGCAAATGGCAAGATCTCATTCCTTTTGATGGCTGCATAATATTCCATTGTGTCTTTATTAACATTTTATGTCTGTGCTACATTCCCTGTAATATTTTTGTGTCTCTCCATCGTATTTACTTAACAGTCTTGCCAGTTTAAAATTTTATCTTTTCAAAGAACGAACTTTTGTTTTTATTGGTTTTCTCTATTGTGTTTTTTATTGTTTTTCCATTCATTTCTGTTTTTATGCTTATTATTTTCTTCCTTCCACTTTCTCTTGAGTTTCAGTTGATGGGTTTTTTCCCCAACCACTTGAGTTGTATATTTAGATCATTTGAGTGTTTTAACTTTTCCTTTTCAATGTAAAAAGACTATCTATTTTTCTCTAGGAGCACTATTTAGCATTATCTTACAATTTTTGATGTCACATCTTCACTGTCATTCGGCTCAAAATATTTACCAGTTTTCCCTGGGTATTTTGTTCTTTGACTGAGGACTTATTTAGCAGTATATTGCTTAATTTCCCCCAAATTGGGAGACATTCTAGTTTTTTTGTGACTTTTTTCTAGCTTTATTATACCTTAGAACCTACTCTTTCTGACTTCAGTCTTTTATAAGTTACTGAGACTTGATTGCTAGCCCAGTTTGTTTTCAATTGTGGTAGATGCTTCATGTATTCTTGAATAGAGTGTGTATTCTGCAGATGCTGTGTGCTATGTTCTATGTAGGTCCACCGAGTCACCTGCTATCATATTTTTCACATATTCTATGTGCTCACTGATTTTCCCACTGCTTGCTTTGTCAGTTACTGAGAGAAGTTTTTTTTTTAAATCTCACTGTATTTGTAGGCTTGCTTACTTTTGCACTTCCATCATTTTTTGCTTTATATATTTTGAGCCTATTTTATTAGGCGTATATACAGTTTAAATTATATACTGTAACATCCTGGTAAATTGACCCTTTTATCTTCATGAGCTCTCCTTTATATCTATCACTGCTTTTATTTTGTCTAACACTAATATAAGTATACCACCTCTCTTTTGGTTTCTGTTTTCATTGTGTATCTCACGCTGCTTTTTCTTTTACCTTTCTTATGTCTTTAGGTTTAAAATGTTTCTCTTTAAAGCAGTGTATGATTTTTTTTTTAATTAAAACTGATGATAAATGATTGACTTTACGGGTGTAGTTCAGGACCCATTGTTTCAATCTGACCTTTGTCAGAATGGCACAGAAAGTCCCGGGATGCAGGAAGGGTATACTTACTCATTGGTTTGGCTAAAATGTATTTAGTTGGGTCTGTGGAGGCAAGGAAAAAGTGAGTAAACCTGTTTTGATAAGTTAATAGGATAAAGTAAAAATGGATCACATTTCGAATTCCATTTATTTCTTTAAGCCAAAACTAAAACCCTGTATTAATGATTAGTTGTATATGGAATTTAAGATTCTCTGTTAACAGCTATAACAAATTAACTACTATATGACTAATATAGGAAGTTGCTAACATTTCTTACTAGGGATGGTGGGTTGATTTTTCTCCTTTATTTCCAAGAGAACATGAATAAAGAAGAGTCTTATCAGAAACTAATCAGTTTATAGAGAATTATTTCCATTGAGACAGAGACAGCCTGAGACTAAGATTAATACCACATTCCCAACGACATAGTAATTGATAAATGGGATATAAATGGGTCAGTTTGATGGACTTTGAATCCTTTACCACAGATTTCCAGCTGATACCACAGCACCTTCTGATACTCACTGTGCAAGCATCTCCGATTTACACAAAACTTAGTTTCCCCACTTTCATGATTTTACTCTCCCTCCAAGGTCTGCCCCAAATGTACAGGCCATTTGCACCTTAACATTTCCCAAGTGACCCATTGTAAGCAGTACATTTTGCTTTAGAACCCAGTGCATACATACGCATGTGCGTATACACATACGTACAACAGACACCAAGGCCACATCCCAAACCTACAGAGGCAGTCTTTGGGGATGCGGCTCAGCCGTGTCTAGTTTAAATATTCCACAGGTGATGAAGATGTGTAATCAGGTTGAAAATCACTTATTTATAAATATATTTTCAAAAGAAGGAACTGAGGTTCAGAGAGATAAGACTTGAGTAAGATTCAGTTGCAGGTAGTGGGGAGCCAAATTTAAAATCCATATCTCTTGACTACATACAGCTGTTATATTAGTCCAGAATTTGCCAGTTTTGTATTCCATGGTATAGCAGGGTTTTGTTTTTTTTTTTTAATATCTATTTATTTTAGGGGGGAGGGGCAGAGGAAAACGGAGAGAGTCCCAAGCAGATTCTTCACCGAGCATGGAGCCCAACATGGGGCTTGATCTCAGGACCCTGAGATCATAACCTGAGCCCAAACCAAGAGTCAGATGCTTTAAACAACTATGCCACCAAGGTTGGCCCAGTATATCAGTTTTGTAGGAGTTACAGATGTCACCTTGAAAAATTATTTTCATTGGTCAAATAACAAAGTCAAGTAGATTTCTTTATTACTGAATTTAAAAGGGCTTAAACTATTCTAATGTGCATTATTACTACCCAACCATGGTATATGGCATATATAATTTTCTATACTTGTTTGACCACAGATTCATTTTATTTTCTCCCAAAGAGCTTGTCATGGATCAATATTCTATGTAACAGAGTGCAAAAGCTACTATAGACCATTAATAGCTATATAAATGACAACTAACATTTCATAGCTTTTATGGTTTGTATAGAACTTTCATATTAGGTTATTTTGGTTAATCACTTAAAACACTACATAAAAATGTCCAGTTTTGTTTACTTCCAACACAAAGTTATACACTAGTACCAAGTTTGTGCCTCTCTGTGGCAATACAGATCCTGGAAGAATCCATCAGTGGAGCAATCACTTTGTGACTGCATAATAAAGAAATGTCTATGACTAAATTCTCATACTCAAAGCAAATACCATCACTGTTCAAGACCATTGCTTATTAATTAAAAAGAAAAGTCTAAATCTATGAAAACCATACTTCTTTTTGAGAAACACTAGTTAGAAATGTGTGTGCGTACAAAAAACTAGGCAATTCATGTGCCAGATACATATTGGGTGCCTACCATAGGGAAGACACTGTCACGTATTATCAGAAATACAAACCCAGAAAATAGACCACATAGTGCCTGGAACATGGATTCTCAATGTATGTATATTTGATGAATGTCTACAGAAAACAAAAATGCCATTCCATGAACATTCTTTCTAGAAGGAAAAGACAAACAGTACATATAACACAAAGAAAAAGTAAATAAATGCTGAGTAGAGTCAAAAAGTATCACAGAGAAAAAGGATGTTAGTAAGAGCTAAAATGGTTAATATTTATGGAACGTTCATCCTTGTTCTAAGACTACACTGTTCAGTATCCTAACAACATGTGACTACTGGCCACTTGAAATGTCATCCATCCAAACTGAAAAGTACTGTAAATGTAAAATGCCCACCAGATTTCTATGAAAAAAAGAATGTAAAATATTTCATTAATAAATTTTATATTGATCAAATGTTAAATTGACAATGTTTGAGGTATGTCCGATTAAAGAAAATATGAAAGTCCTTTTCAACTGTTTCTTCATACTTTTTAAATTGGACTACAAGAAACTTCAGAATTATTTGTGCGGCCTACATCTGTGACCAGCATGACATTTTTATTGGACAGCACTACGAGTCTAAGAGCTTTAGCATATCCCATGTCGTTTAATTTTCCAAACCATCCTAACAAGTCAGTACTTTATTTGATGCAAAGCGTATTTTAAATAAACTGGAATTATGCCAACGAGTAAGGGGACCATTCTACAGCCAATGCTTGTGGGTAAACTGAGGAAGGCTGTGTGAGGGATGATGAGGATGACTCACGTACTAGGTAGCATCAGTGAAGTATCTTTCCTTAGCTAAAACTGTGCACGCCTGTGATGGTGTCAGTTCTAATCGCAGTCGTTTTGCAAATTGACATGATGAGGATTTCTAAGTGAAAGAGTAAAGGGATGTGACTGGTGTTACTTGAGAAGCTCAGCTGTATCTGTATTGCCACTTCCATCAGTGTGTCTTGAAGACCGCGTTCCCATTTCCCCAAAACTTCTTCTAGCAAGACAGCATGATTGAGCATGGCTCAATATTCTCTTTCATTATGGTTGAGAACAAACAGGATGCTTCTCAGGCTTTCACTTTCTGGAAGACGCCAAGTTCAAACAAATTTGGATTTCCCACAAAGAGGAAGTCTTACTACAGGTTTCATCATACTCCAGGTGATATGCAAATACCAGCACGAAAGGCCCATGACTGCAACTAACAGAGCTTTGATGTGAAGCCATTCACACTTTGGGCCTGCCATTGTTTTAATTATGTGATACCCACACTTTAGGAAATGTCAAGAAGGTCTGAGCTCCCAGTGTCTACCTCAACTGAAGGCTTATAAATCAAAGACTAGAATAAAGGCTTAAGCATGATTGGTACAAAAACTTGGCCTATTTCCATTCCCTGTGCATGAAAAGAGAGAAAGAATATTTTGTCTGGATTAATGCAATACCAGTTATGTAAGATCATTCATGTAAAATGTTGCCAGTAGTGCTTTATTACTGGAAGTCAGCACTGGGCTGATTTATCTGAGTAGCAGAATCCGAGGTGTGCCTCAAGGGTCTGGGCTGTCTTTTGGAAACAATGGGGAAGATTTTCTGCAGCACTTTCCAAAGCCTCTATGGATGGGGCAAGCCATCATCTTAGGTAAAAAGAGAAATAAGGAATGAAAATTTCTCCTGGTAATGGCTTCAGTGGATAAGGAGGAGAGATTTAAGATTACTTAAAAAATGTATGTGACTGGGTTATCTGAGGCAGTGTTAGAATTGATCTGTGCAAATGTGATCTATAGATCTCAGATGCTCTGTATTTCAGGGTCCAAAACGTCTTCCAAGTGTTCTCTAGAAGGGTCCATATGAAGGTGAATAGTTGACATAAAATCCTCCATAAAAAGGAAATCCTTTACATAAAATTCTCAATTCTTAAATTTCAGTAAATCAACAATTAAAAGGAAAGTACCTGTCACTCTCGACATTTCCATACAGATTCACCTTAGGTTTCTTTTGAATGGTAAGCTTTCTCAGAACATTTAAAATCTGATTTAATTCTGCAGGTATTTTCAATGTAAATAATAGCCAAAGTAAAGTGAGCCTGGTGGGAAGGAAAATTATAGAGACTACGTATTCCGGGTATTTATGATCAACAACAAAACAAAAAAAAATGTATTTGAGAATATTCTTTCATGATAATGACTAAAGCAGTCTAGCCAACCTTGTGATTGTGATCCAAAAATGTAACATCTGGGAATATATCCTATAGATATTGGGTATGTGTGAAATACCATATGTTTAAGGATATTTACTGCAGCCATGTATATGGTAGCAAAAGTTGGGGAAATACCCTAAATGCCTAATAAAAGGAGCCTGGTAAAAATAAATCATAAACAGGGTATTATGCAATCATGTTAAAAAAGAGAAAGCTCGACATGTACAAAATGGGATTATACACCTAATAAAAATTATTTTTTTATAAAGCAAATAACAGAATATTGTTTAAAGTCCACCACCTTTTGGGGCACCTGGGTGGCTCAGTCAGTCCAGCATCTGACTCTTATTAATTTCAGCTCAGGTCGTAATCTCAGGGTCATGAGATCGAGCCCCAAGATGGGCTGATGCTGGATGTGAAGACTGCTTAAGGTTCTTTCTCTCCCTCTCCCTCTGCCCCTACCCCCAGCCCCACTTGCACGCATGCACACACACTCTCTCTCTAAAAAAAAATAATAATAAAGTCCACAACCTTTTGCAATTAATATATATGCTTGTGTGAGTGTAGCATCCATGGAGAAATTCTCCTACTAACAGTGTTTGCCGGGTGAGTTGCACAGTGGCTGGAGAAGGGGGTGGGGTACTTACTTTCTGTCCAAATCATCTGTACTTTTGCATTTTATAATGTGCATTTGCCTTGCCTATTCAAAAATGTAAATAATTTTTTAATTGCGGGATGGGATTACAGACTGGTGCTTTAAGGAGAGAGATGGTAGGAGAAAGAAACAAAGGAAATGTCTCTTAAAAAATGAACTGACAGGAGCACCTGGGTGACTTATTCGGTTGGGCATCTGCCTTTGGCTCAGCTCAGGTCATGACCTCAGGGTCCTGGGATCAAGACCTGTGTGGGTCTCCCTGCTCAGCCAAGAGCCTGCTGCTCCCTCTCCCTCTGCTGCTCCCCCTGCTTGTGCTCGCTCTCTCTCTCTCTTTTCTCTCAAATAAATAAAATCTTCAAAAAAATGAACTGACAAAGTTCTCTTTTGTAAGCATAAGATTCAGGAAAGCCTCTCTTACTTTGACCGTGCAGTTACTGATAAAGGGTGCCGAGCACGGGAGTGCTTAAGAAACACAGCTTGGTGATAAACGTTTAGTTGAAGGTTCAGGGGGACAAAAGATATGTGTCCAGTTGAACAGATTCTCTCTCTTGTCCAGACTGCATCACATATTCTGGGCGGAACCATCTACAAGGAAATCCCTCTCATGGAGCAAACATTACTCTGGGAACACATGCAGGAAATGGGTGTGATAAATCAGTAAGGCAAAGGGAACATAATGGGCGCTGGAAGCAGCTAGAGGAAGGCAGGAGGATATCAAAGTGTTCAAAGAAGAACCAGAAAAACAAGACTGTTGAGGTGACATCACTGAGAAGAAAATAAAACTTGGGACACACCAGCAAAAGAAGGAAGCACAAAGATGATTTGACGGCTCCTCAGTCGCTCTGAATAGGATAGCAAACTACCCATATTTATTTGCCGGAAGATCTGCTGTGATGGCCCACAGGGGGACATTGTGGTCAAGTGCAAATGTTTCCTTCCATGCAAACTTTGGCTTTTAATCTCTCTCTTGAGAAGTATGTACTGAGCACCTGCTTTGCAAGGTGCTGTGGATGAGTCAGAGGTGAAGATAAAGTTCCGTCATCTGGGAGCAGTCTACTCTCAAATGGAAAACTTGCAGATTAAAACCTAAATTCAAACTTATTTTTTTAAATATTAAGAACTTCTCTCTAGAACACTTCTCTCAGGGTCTACATCTACAAACAAAAATTTCTACTGGATGGTGCTTTCAGTTCCTTCAGCGATTTTTAGCTCCTCTGAGACATAACCAGTAAATTATCTGCGCTGACAGTCTGTTTTCGTAAAGGTTCAGTCTACTTTTCTCCATTGTTCAAAACATCTTGGTCTTTATACCTAAGGTGTCTTAGAGTTTATAGTCAATTACATCTCAGAGGATCTTGGATCTTGAAAAAGTTATATTGAGAAAAAATGTCTATTTTAAGATATCCAAAACTGAGTGCTGAGTCAAAAGAGCTTTCCTTAAACCGAATCAAAATTCTTCCTGCTAGAATTCTGACTCATTTCTATGGCCTCCACGTAATTTAGCTGATGCTTTCATCAAAAATCTTAACACAAATAGAATCAAACTCTTCATCTAAACAAAACAAAGAGCATCAATTCCCCAAACATTTACCTATCATATGTGTAATTGGAGTAGGGTTCCAAGATTACATGCAGGATATCCGGTTAAATTAGAATTTCAGAGAAACAACAAAGATTTTTTTTTTTTTTTTTAGTATAAGTTTGTCCTGAACACTGCATTAGAACATATACTAAAAAAAGTATTTATTGTTTCACTGGAATTCAGATTTAACTGAGTAATCCTGTATTTTTGTTTGCTAAATCTGACAACTTGAAACTTGAGTAATTATGTTAAAAAGAAGTATTTTTATAAAATGGAACTAACACCTGAGTGCTAGTTAATGGTTAGCACATTTAAGGTTTTGAAACTGGTATTCAGCAGTTTACCAAGTCAAAGATGACGATGACAATTTCTGGAATGTATGAGCCTTTTCACTTATTTAGCCATCTAGAGTCAAGAGACAGAGTACCCTCTTGGGTGGAAAATCAGCATAGGTCATTGACTGGACTGTAAGAGACTTTCAAAACAGTAACCAGCTTCATTTTCTTTTATTAGCACAGAGGGTGGTGGGTGCTTTCCCTACCCTGAGTTGATAGCAGGGAGTATTGTTCCATGTGTTACTGATGCTTAACTTAGAAGGAAACTTTCACCAGATACTTAGTGACTCACTTTGACCGAAGAGGTGGTCCCGATACACTTGTATGTGTACTATTACAGGCTGCCAGAAGACTTCTTTCTAGAGGTATGTGAGATTAACAGGGGGGGGAAATCTTTTAAAAAATTTTATTTATTTGAGAGAGAGAGAGACAGAGAGAGAGTACACAAGTGGGGGGAGGGGCAGAGGGAGAGAGAAAATCCCAAGCAGACTCCCCGCTGAGCCCAGAGTCAAAGGCAAGGCTGGATCCCATAACCCTGCGATCATGACCTGAGCTGAAATCAAAAGTCGGACACTTAACCGTTTGAGCCACCCAGGTGCCACTAATTACCTCAATTTTTGTTTGCCAGAGAGAGTCTGTATTTCTCCTTCACTTTTACCCATGATCCCCCAGGGTACAGAATCCCACATTGGTGTTCCTTTTTTCCTCTCAATACCTTCAATATTTGTTCTATTTCTTTCTTGCTTGCATGGTTTCTGAGGAGAAGTCAGATTTAATTTTTATCTTTGCTCCTCTATAAGTAAGGTAATGGGGTTCTACTGGTCTCAGAATTGTCCACACTGAGCTTCAACTATTCATCATTTACAGTTTGGTTTTTTCCTATCCTGGTATTGGTTTCCAATGGAGGCTTCTGCTCATAGGTTTCTGCTCCAGTAAGTTGTAATTATCTCTGTTCATCTGACTTTCCAGTTTTGTGGGCAGCAGTTTCTCCTGTGACCTTCCTTCTCTGATGGGTATAGAAAAGTTGTTGATTTTTCAGTTTGTTCAGATTTTTACTTGTTTGAAGAGAATGATGACTTCCAGCTTCCCTACATTCCAGAATGGAAAACAATGATTTCTTTTATTGTTTTTATTTTTAAGTTTTCCAAACAGACTGTGATCTCTGGGTCATGAGATTGAGCCCAGTGTGGGGCTCTGTGCTCTGTGGGGAGTCTGCTTGAGATTCTCTCTCTCCCTCTCCCTTTGCCCCCCCAACCCCCCCACTCACACACACTCTCTCTTTAATAAATAAATAAATAAATCTTTTTTAAAAATTGAGGTAATCAGTTGCTAGTAGACCTGCCTTGCAAGAAATAATAAAAGAAGTTCTTCAGAGAAAAGGAAAAGGAGCTGGGTCAGAAACTCAGAACTACATAGAAAAAGGAAGAGCATCAGAGAAAGAATAAGTGAAAGTAAAACAAAAACTTCTATTTTTCTTACTCTTTATTTTTTTTTCTTGTTCTTAATTGTTTTTTTAAAAACATAATAATAGCAAGAATGTATTCAGTTAGGTGTGCTTACCTGTGTATATATGTATATATGTGCTTATTAAAGTATAAGTGAAATGAATGATAGCAATGATACAAGGGAGGGGAAAGAGGAATTAGGATTATTTTGTTAATGTAACATAGTTGTACTATCCATAAAGTGGTATAGTGTAGTTTGAAAGTGGACTTGGATTACTAGTGAATATATATTGAAAGTCTAGGGCACTAAGCAAAAGTAAAAGAAAGAAATATAATTGTTTCACTAAAACAAGAAAATGGAATCATAAAATGCTCAGTCAAAATCACAAAAGGCAGAAGAGTAAAAAATAAAAATAGGAAAAAAGAACAAGAGCAACAAATAGAAAACAGTAGTAAATATGGTAACTCCTTATCCAACTATATCGATAATCACTTTAAACATCAATGGTCTGAATACACTGATTAAAAGATAGATATTGTAAAAGTGGGCCAAAACACCACACCTACCTGTGTATGTTGTCTGCAGGAAGCCCACTTTAAATATAAGGATACATATAGATTAAAAGTAAATGGATGGAAATAGATATATTATGGAAACACTAATCAAAATAAAGCAGGAGTAGCTATGTTAACGTCCTTTGCTCTGAAGTCTGCTCTGTGTGACATCATCAGGGATAAAGAGGGGCATTACATGATGACAAAGGGTTTAATTCTCTAAGAAGACAATGATTCTTGATGTGTCTATACCTAAAACCAGACACATCAGCAGGCTCAAAATATGTTGGGCAAAATTGATAGAAAACTGAGAGAAAAAATAGATGAATCCATTACCATAGTGGGATACATTAAGACCCCTCTATCAAAAATGGACAGTTCTAGGAGACAGAATATCAGTGAAGACACTGTTGAACTCAACACCACCACCTATAGGCTAGATATAATTGACATCTATTGATTATTTCATATAACAACAGCAGAACACACATTCTTCTCACATTCACATGAACCTTTGACCAAGGTAGACCACAATTTGGGTCACAAAACACACCTTAACAAATTTAAAAGACTAGAAATCATATAATGTCTGCTTTCAGACTCTATTGGAATTAAACTACATTAATAACAGAAAGATAGCTGGGAGAATCTCAAAATACTTGGAGATTAAACAATACACATTTAAATAACACATAAGTCAAAGGAGAAATCTCAAAAGAAATTTTAAAATACTTTTTGCTAAATTAAAATGAACATAACACTTATCAAAATTTGTGTGACAGCAAAAACAGTGCATGGAGGGAAATTCAGAGCAATATATAGAATGCATATTACAAAAGAAGAAAGATCTAAAACCAATAAACTAGGTTTCCATCTTTGGAAACTAGAAAGGGAAGAGCAAATTAATCCCAAAGTAGCGAAAGAAAAGAAATAAGAAAAATTAGAGCAGACATCTCTAATTTAAATTTAATTAAATTTAAAGCAGGAAATCAATAGAGAAAAATCAAAACCGGAAGCTGGTTCTTTAAGAAGACCAGTGAAATCAGTAAGCTGCTTGTCAAGCTAACTAAGAAAAAAAGAGAAGGGACACAAGTTACTAATATTAGAAATGAAAGAGGACCCATCACTATGGATCCCACGGACAGTAAAAGGATTAAAAGTAATATTATGAACAACTCTATGCCCACAAATTTGATAAGCTAGATAAAATGGACCGATTCCTTAAAAGACACCATCTACCCAAACTCAGACAAGAAGAATAGACAATTTGAATCGGCCTATATCCATGAAAGAAACTAAATCAATAATTAATGACCTTTAAAGAATAGTAAGAACCAGGCCCAAATTGGTTCACTGGTGAATTATATCAAACATTCAAGGAAGAAATTATACCAGTTCTTTACAATGTTTCCAAAAGACAGAAGTAGAGGGAATATTTCTCATTCTGAGGCCAATAACCCTAATACCCAAACCGGACAAAAAAAATCACAAAAAGGGAAACTGCAGACCAGTATCTTTCATGAACAAAGATGCAAAAATCCTCAACAACATATACTAGGAAATCAAATCCAACAATGTATAAAAAGAACTATGTGCCACAACCACATGGGATTTATTCCAGGTATACAAGGCTGGTTCAACATGCCTAGAGGGCCACTGTTAAAGTTGTTTGTGTGCATGTGTGTGTGTGTGTGCGCGCGCACGTGCGCGCACGTGTCTTAAAGGCTCATGCATTCTATTTTATTAAAGACTGCAATCCACGGGACAGGAATGAGGACAAGGGAGCGAAGCTGGAAAGGAGGGATTTCCAACAAAAGGGTATTACCGAGCTGGGGGAATCTCTGTGCTGCTGATTACTGGATCTCTCAGGATCACCATCTAAGAAGCCTTGTAAACTGCTTCTGAAGACATCCCTCCCGCAGTGCCTAGAGCAGGAGATGGGTGAAGCCAAGAGGATGTGAAGTGAGACATGTCTGATGAAGAATCCTTCTAGTCACAGTTTATAGTTTTTCAAGCATGTATACTGCCTTTATTAAAGACGTAAACTGGCATTATGCATACTGTTGTGCAACTTTTTTCACTTATTTATATTAGATAGCCTTCTTTTTTTGCACATTTCCTTCTACAGGCTACAGAGTAAAAAGAGACAGTTTTATATTAGAGGATAATAAATTTTGGCAGTTATATGGTATTTAGCTTTTTCCCTTCTTTGTTTGTTTGGACAAATAATGACACATTTTATTATATACACCAGTCTTTAACTTCATTTAAGTCTAGGGAAGCTTGGTGTCGCATCACTGAACTTTTAATGTTTATTCAACAGGTTTGCATTTAATTATTTAAAAGATGACCAGCTGAACTGGCATATGTTTCTGATTTACCAGTATTTTATTTGGTGTATTTCTGGGGAAAGAAAACCTAGTTTTTTCAAGTCAGAGGAGCATTGCTATGATCGTGCTTGTGAAGTTAAAATGTTAAAAGGTCAACCAAAACACCTAAAAGATAACTTTAAAGCTCACTTACAAAATGAATACCTAATATTCTATTGATCTTGTCTTCTTGACTCTCTATTGACCAGTTTCTTTCCTTGGTCATATTCTGCCCTGCTTCTGGATATTGACTGGAAGGAAAGAAGGGCAAAGGGGTGAAAGGAAGGTTGACATTTTTTTTTTTTTTACCAATACTAGATTAATTAATTTAGTTTTACAAATGGCTTGACTTCCTTGTGAGTTTATCTCCTTTCTGAATGGGATACCCAACTACCCCAGTGTTTCCACCTAGAGGGTCATTCTAATCATGCTGGGGAACAATCTGGACTTGTCAGCTACTGAGTTAGCAAAACTTCCCTGTGTACCTGCTCTGGACACAGCTCCACCACAAAGAGAATTGGACCTGTTCAAATCTTTGGGAGGGCCCATGGTTACTTTACAGAGTTGGAATTTTAGCAAAGGGAAAGTGGTTTTGCAGGCAGATAACAAGATGGCCAAGAGATCAAACTTTCCTCTGGCCTCTCTGTAAAGGACACTGACCCTAATGGAAGGTGGTAAACAGGAACTCAGTAGAGCTTTCATTTGGTGAACATTCCTAAGCAGAAAAACAAATCATGAATCACCGCACATCATTTTCCCCTTTATCTTCACCAATAAATAGAAAGAACTTCTCAGCAAAAATGCTAACATTCGGCCCTTGGGCAAGCAGTATGACCTTTCATGGAATTCTTTTCAGGACACCAGGCATTTCTGCAAGCCCCATGGCCATTGCAGTTCAAGTTTAAGGCAGCGTGAGGCAAGGGAGTTTAAGGAAAACCTAAGACAAAGACTGAAGACAAAAGTTTGGTGAGACAATGAAAGGAGGGAAATAGCCTTAACTAGAAATCACTTTTTCCTTCAGAAAATATTTCAGGATGAGGAAGGGGTTTTCTATACCTTTGTCTTCTTAGTCCTTTTATACAAGTTCATTTCATTTGACAGTAAACTTGTAGAAACAAAATGTTCCTTATTACTTTACTGGAATGTATTCAGATCTGTATGTTGGATTTGGCCAGGGCTGTTCCCCAAGACAAATAATTCTAAATGAAGAGCAATATATTCGGTGTCATGGGTGTCAGGTACATGGAGTATATAAAAGATGAAAAACAAATGGTTGCTTTTGTTCTGAATTGTAGAGAGAGGATCAATTAAATCAGAGTAGCCTCACTGAGAGCAGAATTTCGATAAAACCGTCGTAAAGGCAACTCTGTCCTTTATTTTGTGTTTCAAAAATATTTAAAAATGTATGTGATGTCCATAGCCTAGGTATGATAGACAGTGTGTCAGAATTTTGGTTGTAAGATATTAAGATAAAGAGCAGAGAAATGTTAGGTTTTGTGACTCTGAAAAGCCCTATCTCTCAGAAATAAAAGAACAAAACTATACCCTAGGAAAAAGATACAAAAACAGAATTACCAAGTTTGTCAGTTATAGGAGGAAACATTGCGTTTGTTGAATTATTTGGGTGTCTCTAGGTTTCTTTTGTGTTCTGTCACTGAATAAATACATATATACACACTACACATATACACTATAAATATGTATACACACATATATACACATACACACATGGAGTGTGTGATTACATAACAATGAGGATGATTAGTATCAGAAGACCTTGGTTTAAATTCCAGCTAACCTACTTAGGAATTTTGTTTTGTTTTGTTTTTTTAAATATTCATTTATTGAGAGAGAGAGAGAGAGAGAGAGAGAGCATGAGCAGGGGGAGGGGCAAAGGGAGAGGGACAAGCAGACTCCCCGCTGAGCGTGGAGCCCCACTTGGGGCTCAATCCCAGGATCCTGAGATCATGACCTGAGCCAAAGTCAGAGGCCTAACCGACTGAGCCACCCAGGCGCCCCCTACTTAGGAGTTTTGTAACAATATTCCAGGCACACTTCCTCTCTAAGCCTCAGCTTCCTTATCTGTAGAATGATAAGCATAGCCTTTTAGGCTTTTGCCTTTCTCTTAGAGGGCTATCATAAGGATTAAGTAGATAATATGTAGTGTGATAGTGAAAAGGTTGGTCTCTAAAGTCAGATTTTTGGGGCGTGATTCCAGTTTCTTTATTTACTATTCTGTAGTTTGACAAGTTAATAACCTTTCTGTGCCTGAATTTCCTCATCAGTAAGATGAGATAATAATAGCGGCCCTTTGTAAGATTTAACTTAGTTAATATCCACATGCATTTACAGCAGTGCCTAGGACCTAGTGGAATTCAATACCCGTTAGTTATATCTACCTTCACCTGCATATCACCACCATCAATATAAAAGCACTCAGCAATGTGCCTGGTATGGAGTAGGTATGCATTGCGTATTTGTTGAAAAACCCAGGCAATTCTTACATTTGAGGTTTTTTTAAAGTGAGATATGCCTTTCTTATTCTTTATCCTGAAATGATTATATATTTTGGGGAGCGATAGGCATATTAGTTTGCCCTCCAACAAAATATCTCCATGATCCTTACATCTGACTCTCTTGGGCCATCTGTTCCCAGTAGAACGCAAACCAAGACAACCTTTTGAAACCAATATAAATTCGGTTAACTAAAAAAACCACATCTCCCTAATCAGTGGAGGTTAATGAAATAATCTTTTCAATGTTGCCTTCTCCCTAATGTAGAGTATTATTGGCTTCTCATTTTCTTAACTGATATCTGAATATAAATTGTTATAAAAGGTTTTTAAGCGCTCGAATCATTCAGATAGTACATTTTCCTGGCGTCAGATTCTATAGAATCATTCCTATGGTATGTTTTCTTGCCCCTAGGGAGTCAACTTTTGTTTTTATAATTTTACCGCATTTGTACTGAAAGAGATTATAAGAAGCAGGAAAAATAATTCATGATAAAAGCTCTCTGCAAAAGGTGAACTCATTTATCTTCCAAGTCATAATGAGCTACTTTGAGAAAGGCCTTTGAACTTGCTTCTGGCAAGTGGAAACATTAACTAGCCCGATTTGAGAAGTGCTTTTGAACTTCTGGCAAGTGGAAACATCAGTCCCAACAAATCATCAGAAAAACTCAGGTCAAAAGTGCAGAAGCCGGAAAGTATTTCCATCCATGTTTCAGAAAGATCAATGTATCTGCATGAGCTATCATGTTTATGCATATTTTAGCCAGTTTTCAAGGAGGCTTCATATCCAGGTATGGATAAAGATGATTCTAGTATTGCCCAGAGCAATGTTTTTCAAACTGCAGCTTGCAACCATTAGTAGGTCATAAAAGCAATTTAGTGGGTCCTGACCAGCATTTTAAAACAATGACATAGACCAGAATAAACAGAAAATATTAGAGGGCATCCAGTAGCAAGAAGTATTATTTGGGAAACTTCTGCTTCAGGTGTGTTTTTGCATGATCCCAATGTAAAATGTCCTTTTTACTGTGAGTTGTAGTCAGAAAAGCATTGGTCTGGGGGCTTGTGGGTTCCAACTGGGTTTGGATAAAGATGGAGAGACAGAGGGCTTTGCATCTGAAGTCTGAACCAGAGAAACTGCAGAATTAAATTGTTTCTAGCCTGTCCGTCTCCAAATTGGGATAACACAGTAGGGACGAGATGGCGAGTTGGATCAGTTATCTTGTGTCTTTTGCCTTGGGTAGATCAATTCTAGTAGCTATAAAATCCTTGATTCAGTTTCTGTCTTTGGCACCAGCTAGTGTGTTCTCTAACAGGGCAATGGTGGTTTGGAAAATCACATTACGACAGGCGTGTGTCTATCCACCACATTTTCTTTTGCTTTCAGAAACTGCTGCAAGAGATTCATTGTTTTGGTGGATATAGAGGCTTGCATTGTCTTGCAGCTTATATATTTACTTAAGCTTTCCGGTGAATTCTATAAATGTTATCAACACTTGCCTTTGCCCTAATTACTTCTCATTTATTCACGAAATGAGAATCACTTGACATTAATGCTAGTTAATCATTTCAAACAATTGCAGTTAAATTGGAGGGAAGTTTGAAATATCAACTTAACGAAAACCAATTTAAGGTGACTCCACACCCAACTCATTTAGTACACATTAGCTAATTTGTAGATTTCTCTAAGGGAAATGAATGATGGCTGGCTGATGACTGCTACCCCTTATTGCATTTTGTAAAGGACTATAAAATATACATGGGTTAATTTGTATACATTTGGCATGTGGCAATTCTAGTTTTTGTTCAAACATGAACTCAAATGCCTCAAAAGATACATATTATTAAAAAGCAGTGCTATCCAAAAGAACTCTCTGTGATAATGGAAAAGCTCTCCATCTGTATTGTCCAAATGGTAGCCACTAGCCACGCATGCCTTGTGAGTATTTGAAATGTGGCCACTGTGACAAAGAAAATGAATTTTTAAATTTTTTTTTATTTTGATAACTTTAACTAGAAGTTTAAATAGCTACATCTGGCTAGTGGCTAAGAGAGTGGACAGCACAGTTCTAGAGTCTTTCATTTTCATGCTAATTCAAAACAAATGAAAATCCCTCTTTTCCATCAACACCCTAAAATTAAATCACTCATTGATGATAGGGTGACTTTTTGTCCCATCTTGTCAGTCACTGTTTTCAAGTCTTCTCCCTTACATGCACCTCATAATGCTGTTTTACACAAAGTAGATACTAAATAAATATTAGCCTTTGTTGTTCTTATTGCTTTTATTATTCATTTACTACCTATCTTTGACCCTGAATTCATTCTTAAAACTGAAGTTTATCAGAATGTTTTAAGGATCCGTTGCGATGAATTCAAACACCCAAGGCTTTATTTTAGCCAGTGTTTTTTAAACTGCAGGTTAAGGGATTCCTGGGTGGCTCAATCGATAAGCGTCTGCCTTTAAGCTCAGGTCATGATCCCAGGGTCCTGGGATCAAGCCTGGCATCGGGCTCCCTGCTCAGCGGGAAGCCTGCTTCTCCCTCTCCCTCTGCTGCTCCCCCTGCTTGTGTTCTCTCTCTCTCTCTGACAAATAAATAAATAAAATCTTTTTAAAAAGTTTAAAAAAAATAAAAAAATAAACTGCAGATTGAAATCCATTAGTCATTCATGAAAGCAATTTAGTGACCTAGAAGCATTGTTATAGGAATTCTGTTTTTGTCACTAAGAATTACAACTGAAGTCTGCTTTACCAAATATTTCTAAAGTAACATATGGTCAGTGCCAGGTAGATAAATTGTTTTTAGTTTACTTGGGCAACTCCTTTCACTCCTCTGGGCTCAAATGTATTGATTTATTGAACATGGATTGGATTAAACCAGGTATCACAGACGTAATGCCTACAGGATCCTGATGGTGTCTTAACAAATGAAATCTGCTAAGTATAAGACAGTAAGGTAGAGAGGAGACTGTCAAAGTGCAGAATTCATGCCCCATCTGAAAAAAACAATGCACTCCACTCCAACCAATTTTGTCCGTATGCATATTTGGATCCTGTGTGTTCCTAAGTGCTTTAGTTTTCCAAGATAAAGCAAAAATTTAGATTTTTATAAATGTCGAAATTAAATCCATTTAAAAAATAACGTGTCAAGTGGATTTTAAGGTATGTAAATTATATTTCAATAAAACTAGTAAACTAATGTGTGGGCCTAAGGGTCACATTTTGCAATTTCTGGACGATATGATCTTTAAGGTTCTTTCTGGTGTTGCTACTCTGGCCTTTCTAACCCCTCTGCATATGTCTTTTTTGAAAATTTTAGCAGAGTTTTTATCTGAGGGAAAAGTATGCTCTAAGAAGGGACTTTTCTGAAGACAGATAGCTAACGTAGTAATGATTCCTTGCATTCGGGCCTATGCAACAAAAATTTAGATAAGCCAGTCAATAAAGAAATAAGAAGTAGAAACCCAGTAAAGGAAAAAACTAAAGTAAGAAGCCAATACAATTTTTTTTAATATATAAAACAGTGAGGTGAGAAAAAAAAAATCCAGATGAACTAGTAGCCTAAAGAATAGGCAAAGACTCTAATTACTCTGTACCCCTTCAATGTTTTTTAAGGATTCACATATTCCAAAAATCTTACTTTTTTTTACGAAGACCAAACTGAATGTTAATTTATATTTGTTTGGAAACAGATGGTATTCTACATAGATTAAATCATGAATAATAGGTAATGACAAACCAGAGCTTTAATAACCAATTTCTAAGAAGGTGAGTATAAAAATCAGCTCAGATGGGGTTTTTAACCCAATCTTGGAACACCCCTGACTTTAGACTTCATTCGACTGCTCCGAACACATGTGTGGCAACCACATCTGGAAAAGAAAAAATGTCACACAGCTCCCTTTGGACTCTAATCAAAGCCAGAAATGGGAGCATGGAACCAAAGCCAAATTTGGAAGTCAAGAGACAGCCTGTTGTCTGTTTCATTTCGGTTGGACATTTTTCAGTCCCTTTCATACCAATTCTAGCCCAGCCAACGTACTGAAAAACATTTCATTCACAGAACGGATGAAACTCAAGTCATTTTTTTTTAAATGATCAGGAAATAATATTATTAAGTAGTGAGTAGAGTAGAGCTGTGAATTCAAGTTCTGACCAGTCCCCGTACAGCTGTTCTTTCGTGGAGTATCAGCGTGTTTGTCTGGTTGAAACCTAAGCTCAATTCTGTTATTTTTTTCAGATGTCCTTTTCCCAGCTCTCCTTCATCTTTATGAGCATAAATGGACTATGTTATCTTTTGAAAAGTCTAGAGATAAAGTAGTCATTATTTCCCACAACCTGTAAAGAGTTAAAAGAGTGAGAGCAAGAGAAAAAAAGAGGATATCTTAAAAGTGTAAAGAACGAGAAAGTCTTCGGTGTCAGAATTAGAAATTCTTAAATCTAAATAATATGCTAGGATTAAAACTATTAGAAACAGCAAAAAATGGCCACATTGTCTGTGTAGCTCTTTAAGTTTTTCAACTCAATTACGTATGTAATGTTCAACTAGATGCCTGCCATGCTTGTCCACAAGGTGGACAAAAACATGATCCTTATTCTTGCACATGTTATCTTTTTAACTCACTTAGAATTCACATTTTGTACACAAGCAAAGAAACACATTAACAAAAAAAAAAAAAAAAAAAAAAAGATAAATATGGACCACAGGGTCTTTAGAAGGCCAGAACAAAAGAAGCATCCTGGGGACTTGACCTGAAAGGAGCTCATGTGGTCCAGGCCCTTGGAAGGGCAAGGAAGCTGAGTGCAGGCAGGTAGAGGCATTTGCATAAAGCTCTTGGGCCTGGAATTGAAACAGGTTCTGGACTCCCTGTCTCATATTCTGTTTAAGTTATATGCTGAGCCTATAAAATCATATGTTTTTAAGATTGAAAGAAAGAGAGCATGAGTGGGGGGGAGGGGCAGAGGAGAGGGAGAAGCAGACCCCATGCTGAGCTCAGAGCCTGATGCAGGGCTTAATCCCAGCGCCCCGGGGATCATGACCTGAGCAGAAGGCAGACACTTAACCGACTGAGTCACCCAGGCGCCCCTGTATAAATCATATTTTATTTAATGTTTCTCCTGATCCCAGTTTATATTTCAGACCTACAAATTATCGTCCTCACCTGGTTCACAGGACTTAGTGATTGAGTACAATAAATCTCAAGAATGTTTACCATGTTTGTTTCAAAGGAAGAAAAAGGGTTAAAAAGTGTAAATCCCTCTCTCCCTCCTAGAAATAGACTTGTGTGCTTGCTGAGGCTGTCCTGGGTGCTAGGGATAGATCCAGGTGCTAGGTCAGGCCCCTGTCCCTGTTCTCAGCTGAACTTACAGAGGGAAGAAATGCCAGGAGTCCCTGAATGCATGACCTCATGGGGGGGTGGAAGATACAACATTAATTTAAATATCACTGAAAAAGCAAAACGACTTCCAGCTAACATGCTGGTGCTGCCCTAAGAGCAGACATGTTCCCCTCATGAATCCCCCATACAGCCCCAGTTTGTTCTTGAATTTTCTTTTTGGTATGCTGGGGGCTGGGGTCCTGTCCCTGCCTTCAGCAGCAGCTCTTGGCTTGTGAGAGAAAGAATTCTCTTTCACACATGACCATGACAAAGATGTCACACAGCTCCCATCTGCTTGTAGGCATCTTCCTTCCTTAGGTCCCATAAAGTGATGCTGTTCCAACTTTAATGAGTCTATGCAGTTGGGTCTCTTTCAAATGAAGATTCTGATTCAGTAGTTCTGGGGTGGGGCCCGAGATTCTGCATTTCTAACAAGCACCCAGGTGGTGATGGTGCTGCTATGGGTGGACCACACATGGGAGGAGCGAGACCATAAAAGGAACTGGTGATGGCTTTGTAAGAACACAGAGAGTTGTGGGTTTTCCTCAAATAATGCTTCCCTAAAATCAAGTTATACTCTGCTGCTCAGCATAAATGTTTCAATGACAATCGTGTTCCCAGATCAACAATATTGATAAGACATCATTGATTTTAAGATCAGACAATTCCAGCCCAGGTTAAGAAGACCACATCATACCTGCACAGGGTAGGCAGGACACACGTGGAAGGGTTACCTAACCCCATCTTCGAGGTGGCAGGTTGGCAGTAGGAGGTGGAGAAAAATGGCTTTGCTGGAGGAAAAAACATAATAAGCATTGTTCATAAACTTAGAACCTGGGGAATATTTTTCCTCCTTTCTGTATTTACTCGTTGGCCTAAATCAAGATCTGGAAAGGTATTTTTCAACAGGTGTCCTTATTTTTCCACGGAGGCAATGCTAACATACTGCAGAGTGCTACAAATAGCTCTAGACATAACAAATCATGGCCCTGGAAACTAGGACAAGCTGGGACTTAATTTCTTAAAAAATATACACGAGTTTACAATTTTCCTCCCTGGGACAAAAATTGGGCATGACAAAATATGCAATTAGTGACCAGAGTCACTGATGTTCTGCTTGAGGTGCTAATGAAGCAATTGCTTAGTGGCCTCCAGACATATCCTGCTCTCTGCAGCATTCCAACTTTTTAAAGGAAGCTGAATTTCTATTTTCCGTTTGAGATCTACCTGTGAGTGATAGATTTTAAAATTTTAAAAACAAAGTACAGTTGCATAACAAAATGAGAGATTAAAATAATCCTCATTGGCTTTGAACCTATGAATTTAAGAAAAACGTATTCACGGAAATGAAGGCAAACTATTTTTAAAACAAATTTTCTTTTCTAAATGTGCTAAGTATGTAAATGTGTATGTATGTATATATGGATATACACATATGTATATCACCTTAAGTAACTCTGCATTTAAGACTTTCAGGATAGCATTATAAATATTACATTTTTAGTTACCTTAAACACATTTCAGTGAAAATCGGTGACTATGATTTTTATGAAAGTTATCCTAATTCACCTTATCTTTCTAAAAATGTTCGCATAATTATTTCCATCTCTTAAGTAACTGTCTGACACATTAAAATTGTAGCATGTGTATTCGTAGTCAAACTGGTCTTTAAAAGGTACATCATGGGGCACCTGGGTGGCTCAGTTGGTTAAGTGACAGACTTGGTTTCAGCTCAGGTTGTGATCTCGCGGTTGTGGGATCGAGCCCCACGTCAGGCTCTGTGCTCAGTGTGGAGTCTGCTTCAGATTCTCTCTCCTTCTCCCTGTCACCCATGCTCTCTCTGTCTCTCAAATAAATAAATAAAATCTTAAAAAAAAAATTAAAATTAAAAGGTAAATCACTACAGATCCAAAAACAAAAAAGCTTAGTTGCCATTTTTTTAAATAGGAAAAATGTCCAGATTTGAGCTTAATGTGTGCTTTAAAAGAATTCATAGGAGAACCTAAAATGTGATTCTTATGGATTGCCTTAAGCATGTTCACTGAAAGCAAATGCTATAACCATATATGTTTTCTTAAAAGACAGAAGTAATAGGTGATGTAGTTACCACTGTTACTTTCTGGTAAGAGGCGTTGGCTACCTGCTTTACCTCCCCAGGTAAGGGATTACTCATTTCCTCTGACATCCTCCAGTGTTCTTCTGAACTTCGGGTGACATAATCTGTTGCTGCAGTAACTTCTCCAAACGTGTCAAAAGACTACAAATCAAAGGAATTCAGGTCTAAAGGAATTCAGCTCTAACTTTGATTTGCCATGACCTAGAGCTCCTATTCTCCATGCTTGCCAATACTCTAGTTTTGAAAGCATCTATGTGAGGTTGCCAACCAGAGAGCCATTAAAATATATTAAGTAATCATTCATCTCCCTTAATATCCCAGGCACACATATTTGCTTCCTGCTAAGATCAGAAGGTACTCTAGCTGGCAAAACTGTGAATTATTTCAGACAGCAGAGGTTTTTTTATTTTGTTTTGTTTTTTAATGAAGTGCCCTATCTTTCCTTAACAAGTTAAGTGGGGCGTTAATTAGACATCTAGAAAACAGCAAATAATAGAAAAGCCAAATTGTCTTTAAAAAAATGAGGTGTAATTGACATACAGCATTATATTAGTTTCAAGTGTGAAATGAAGATTGAATATTCATATATACTGTGAAATGATCACCACAATAGATCTAGTTAACATTTGTCACCATATGTAGTTATAGATATTTTTTCCTGTGATGAGAACTCTTTAAGACCTACTCTCTTAGCAGCTCTCAGATATGCAGTATGGTATTATTAACCATAGTCACCATGCTGTACATTACATCCCAGTCCCTTTTTATAACTAGAAGTTTGTACCTATTGACCCCCTCCCAGCCATTTCTGTAGAAGAGATGGCTAGAGCTGCAGTATCCACATTACGACTATGAAGGGTAGGTCAAGAGCATCAACCTTGGTCCTGATATTCTTGGACTACCGGGCCAGCCCTGGATTACCTATCTCCATAATGCTCCATATGAGGAGGGAAAAGAAAAAAAAAAAAAAAACATCTTGTTTAAGCTACTTTATTTAGATTTTCTGTTACATGCAGTTAAACTTAACTCCTAACCAATAAAATAGTCTATCCAAAGTCAAAGTCCATCTCAAATCCCAACTCCTTTATGATGTTCTCTCTCCAACTAATTTTTCAGTTGTGTCAGAAATTGTCTCTCCTTCCTTTGAATTCTTATATTACTCTTTTTATACTTAATTCTAATTTGCAACTTAAACATTGCTTATCCCTTCTTAAACTCTTAACCGATTTCTGAAACAGGATTGTAAACTATGTGAAGGCAGGAACAATGTCCTATATTCGCCGATGGGGTTGATAGTATGATGTGCTGGAGATATTGTTGACTGTGCTGCAGATATTTGTTGCTGTAAAACACATATTTAAAAAAAAAAAAAAGATTATTTCCCCTAACAAAAGTTTTTATGGTCTGAAAAATAGGTGAATTACATTATGTAAAGTAATAAATGTAAAGGACAGACATTCTAAGATTTTGAGTTAGAAAGCTGTTTTTGCTAGTTCATATTTTTTGAAAGACAACATACATAGGTATTTCATCATTTACATGTTAAGAATAAATAATGGCTGAATCTGCCTTCTGTTTCCCAAAGCAGAGCATGATATGTTATTTTACTCTATAGTTACATCAAATAAAGATGAAGTTTCCTTTGGGTACAGGTAGATTGAATGTATCTTTCCTATGTCCTTCAGCCATAGAAATTTTATCAGATTTTCTAGGTTGAAAACATATTTGCGGGATATATGTGGATGTTTTTATCTCCTTTTATTTTTATGAAGTCAGCCTCACAAGGGCTGTGTTGACATGGAGTCTAGAGCTTCATTCAATAGGATTATAACATGCTCAATTATTCCAGAGAGCCTGATGCCATATTTCTCAGATGCCATGACAATGTATTCCTTTGCAAACCAGGGTGAATTATTTTCCTGTAAGTAACACTGGTAGATATAGAATAATGGAGCTATAAGTGATATCAAGAAATCACCAGACTCAGTCACCAGCAGCCTGCCAAATGATGTTTAAAGCCCTTGGAAAATGGAGAATCTACAGCTTACTTTCTGGGCATTGCTTGAAACTTGGCATCTCTAATTTCTAATTCCAAGTGTTTATTAATGCAAGGGCATTCCTGTTCTCCATGTTTAATGCATTTTCCATTCTCATATCTCCCAATACCTTCATACACATGGATTGTAATAGGGTAGATTAGGCTACAATAATGAATAGATCCACACATGTATATTGGCTCAAACACAATAAAAGTTTGTTTCTCATTTATGAAATAGTCCAAAGCAGGTGTTTCTTACAATATGGTAACTCTGTTCCATGTGGTGACTTGGATACCCAGGCTCATTTTTATATTGTGGCCCTATCATCTTCATCATGTGACTTCCAAGGGGTGGAAAGAAGGAAGGAGATAGTGGAGTAGTCAGGGGTCATCACCTAAATCATTCAAAAAGAGAAAATACTTGCAAGAGAGTACAAGTGGGACATTTTAATAGATCATGCCTGGAAACAACCCACATCACTTGGATTCTTTCACATGGCCACATTTATGTGGGAGCCTGAGAAATAAAGTTGGGTGTCTCCAGGATAAAACCAAAATGGATTTTGGTAAAAACTGACAGTTTTTGTCACGTGAATTCTGTTTTCCCATGTCATTAAAGAATCCGTTCATTAATTCAATAAATGTTAAAGAGTCCCTACTCTTTATTGCTTATAATCTAGTTGGGGAGAGATACATTAATTACATAGTCACAACAAGATATGACTATAAACTGAGACAAGCAATGAAGGTAAAATACAGAGTGCTCTGAGAGTGTATAACAGGATATCTGACATAGGGGTAGGGGTCATTGACACGTTTCTAAGGAGGGGACACCTGATCTGTCATCTGAAGAACAAATGAGCTTTAAGTATTTTATCCTTTTATTTGTCCTGAAATAGTATTCTTGCTTTTGGGGGGCGGGGAATTTTCTCTGGTTTGTAATAATGGAGAGGTGATATAGACAGAGGTACTTATTTATATCCACCGTTACAGGGGTCTCATTGCTCGGTTTCACAATAGGTAAATCAGTATGCATACATACCGGTACCCTGCCTCATGTTTCAACCAACTGCCATTACCAAAGATCCAATAGGTGAGTCTTAATCTCTTTTGGAAAAAGAATTGGGGTCAGCTTACCTCGAACAATGAATATTACTAGAAAGATTCAGAAGAAAGTAAGGAAGTACTGGACACTCTCATAATCAGTATAGTCACGTTTTATAGGAAATGGGAAAATCATCTAGAACACAGTAGAATCTCTAGTCTGCCTTCCCCATGACTCTTCTCTCATTTTTTCCCCCCCATCTCTGTTTCTACTTAAGCTCCCACTGCCAACTCTTTTCTCCCATTTTCCCTGCGGCTTCTACTACACATGGTTTCTCACTGCCGCTTTCTTTGTGCCTCTTGGCTTTTGGGTTCTTTCAGTGCCTATGTCTGCTGATCCTTCTGCTACCACTGTCATTTGGGATGTTTCATTGTCATTGTCCTCAAGAGAGGAAAGAATTTGGAAATGTTAGTCATTGTTCTGTGGCCAGTCCATGGGTGGCTACCTTAGGCTCAGGAACAAATCTCAGATGGAATCAGCTGTGTGTGGCCTGGTGAAGCATGTCTGTGGCTCATGATACAAAGTATGAGGACTCATTTTCAGGTATGTCCAATATGGATCAGATTTATTCTCCCGCCTGAAATAATTAAAAAAAAAATAGGCACAGTATATGAAATAACATTGTTCAGACACTGACCATCTGTGGGTGAAGGGCAGTGAATCCCGATGGAGGTTAACCCTACAACTGACACAGTTCACCCTCTGGAGAGAATAAAACAGCTGAAGGAGAGTGGACCCCAGGCAGAGCCCAGTGGTCGCCCTCAGGTGGGGACATGCAACTGGGAATCCATACTCAAGAGTTGATCATTTTATAGGCTTCATGCTTATTTACAAAGTGAATGAGATCATTATCAGAGGCACAAACAGAGGAAATAAGATTATTATCAGGAATCCAAGCAACATTACAAACCAAACCCAACCAAATGCAAGCTCCATTGCACACATTTTCTCCTCTCTGCCCACCCTCCCCTCCCACTCCCATGAGCCCTACTTTCATGATTTTACCTCACAGGTGACCTGTTTTATTTTCTAACTTTTCCTGGTCCCCCTTCTCTAGTAGTGCCCCTGCTCTCAAGTGTTTCCCAATTAACACACAGCTTTCTGCATATGTTAGGTCAGCCACTCTCTACTCTTCTTCCTGTTTTGTTTTTCAATCACATGTCATTATTTTATATTTTATTTAAACATTTAAAAAATTTTTATTTAAATCATGTTTGTTTTTTTTTTTAATTGTCCATTAAGTGAGGAACCCTTTCTGTCCTGTTCAACTCTGTTTCTCTGAAACCTAAAACAATGTGAATGTAAAAAATGAAATAAAATAAAATTGTGGGTGGAGGGAAGAAAAGAAGGTGTTCACGATATGACATAATAAGCAACTGGCAGTTTAAACCCTCTGGTGTGTTTGAATTTTAAAATAAAAAGTAAAATATTAAAAATTGGGTTCTAGGGACGCCTGGGTGGCTCAGTCAGTTAAGCGTCTGTCTTCGGCTCATTTCGTGATCCCAGGGTCCTGGGATCGAGTTCCGCATCTGGCTCCCTGCTCCGCGGGGAGCCTGCTTCTCCCTCTTCCTCTGCATCTCTCTCTCTCTGTCTCTCATGAATAAATAAATAAAATCTTTAAAAAATAAAAATAAGTAAATAAAAATTGGGTCCTATTGGAATTTGTGAGGGAGATATGGGATTGGCCCCATAGGCTTTCTGCTCAGAACCATAAAGAGAAGTGGTGATGGCCAATTTTTGTAAGAAGTTACCTCTTCCTAATAGTTCTCATTTTTCCAATATTTAAAGTCTCTTCATACTGAGGAAATTGGTGTCTTTAGTACATGAAAGTTAGCTTGTATTTGTTTTACTACTGAACCCGCTGAAACAAAGAAAATGCTGGATTCTGTTGGCAGAGATCCACGAAACACTGGAGATCTTGGGGCTTTACCAAAGTTGGAACAAGAAATAGGGGCAGGAAGGAAGGGAAGCTTGGGGATTTCTAGTCTCAGGAATGAGAATTAAAGTCTAAAACCCTAAGTTTCTTCCATTCCTTCAAATGGGAAGCAGACTTGGAGCCGTAACTAGAAAGTCTTTGATAACATTCAGGATGTTTTTAATTTCCCTACATTTATGTCTGGTTTGTTATGCATAAGGATTTTCAATAAAAGTTGCATAATGGAAAGAATATGTTTATTTGTCT
Organism: Callorhinus ursinus; assembly: GCF_003265705.2. Classification (NCBI taxonomy): domain Eukaryota; kingdom Metazoa; phylum Chordata; class Mammalia; order Carnivora; family Otariidae; genus Callorhinus; species Callorhinus ursinus. Next base: position 17,578,223 of record NW_027397085.1, on the reverse strand, counting down.
TGATGGTGCAAGGAAGGAGGATCTAGAGAGACTGTCTTACTCTGCATTGAGTGTTAGGCATAGGGAAAGGGACGGAGATGAAAACTTGAAGACCTAAAGGGTAGAAGTACCTTCCAAGAGAAAAAGAGAGGTCAGGGAGAACCACTCTCGAGGCTGCCTTGGACTGAACTTCAGGAAGACCTCAGAGGGACTACTTGATTTGCTTGTAGTCATTCTTACCACTACCCTTAACTCCTAGTGTGGGAGAATGGTACATCCAGTTTGATCTCTGGCAACTTGGCTGTTTGCCTAAATGCAGATTCTCCAGCCTATACCAGACAAAATAAATCACACTCTGGAGGCATGGGTAGGAATGTAAGTTTTCATTTGGGGAGAATGTTTTTAGAAGGCTACAAACTTAATTACAAGATAAATACGTTCCAGGGATCTAATGTTATAGCATGTTTGCTATGGTTAACAATACTGTATTGTGTACCTGAAAGTTGCTAAGAGAATAAAGCTTAAATGTTTTTACCACACATAAACAAGGTAGCTATGTGAGGTGATGGATGTGTTAACAAACCTTACTATGGTAATCATTTCATAATATATATGTATATCCACAATGGAATATTATGCAGCCATCAAAAGGAATGAGATCTGGCCATTTGCAACGACGTGGATGGAACTGGAGGGTGTTATGCTGAGTGAAATAAGTCAATCAGAGAAAGACATGTATCACATGACCTCACTGATATGAGGAATTCTTAATCTCAGGAAACAAACTGAGTGTTACTGGAGTGGTTGGGGGTGGGAGGGATGGGATGGCTGGGTGATAGACATTGGGGAGGGTATGTGCTACGGTGAGCGCTGTGAATTGTGCAAGACTGTTGAATCACAGATCTGTACTTCTGAAACAAATAACGCAACATATTTTAAGAAAAAAGGAAAAGAAGAAGATAACAGGAGAGGAAGAAAAGGGGAGTATGTTAGAGGGGGAGACGAACCATGAGAGATGATGGACTCTGAAAAACTGAGGGTTCTAGAGGGTAGGGGGGTGGGGGGATGGGTTAGCCTGGTGATGGGTATTGAGGAGGGCACGTTTTGCATGGTGCACTGGGTGTTATGAACAAACAATGAATCATGGAACACTGCATCAAAAACTAATGATGTAATATATGGTGATTAACATAACAATAAAAAAATTAAAAAAAATATATATATGTATATCAATTCATCACACTGTATACCTTACCCTTACACAACGTTATGTGTCAATTATATCTCAATAAAGCCAGAGGGGGGAAAAAGATAGATAGATAAATAAATAAACAAACAAATGAATCCATCCACTAATGATTCTAATGCACACTAAAATTTGCATCTGGGTCCTAGAGAACAATTAAAAGGAATCAACCAGTTATCCGTGAAAGCATTTCACTGGTACTTAGCCTCTGTGGTATTGATAGCACTCACAACTTCAGTGTGTACATAGGAATGATAGCCTAGCTTTAAGTAATAGGGATCTCCCTAACACACTGGGTCATGGTAGTGGACAAGTGAGAGGATTTTCTCTGCAGGTTCATCCTGAGATTTTTCTGGAACTGAAGTCCCATCCTGCGTAAGTCTCACAAAAGACACTACAGAAACCACGGTAAGGAATGGGCCTCCCAATTTGGTCCTCTTGACAACAGGAAAGAATGAACAAGAAGCAACTCTTCTGAGGATAAAATGTGATAATTGCAGCAGGATCTTTTGATGCTGCGTAATGCTATGTATGTCAAATCTTGCAATTCCTGGCCCTGGGCATTTGCACTGGCCCCAAGAACAATAATTACTTCCTGCCAACTATAGTTCTCGGGGCCTCAGACGGTTTGTTGTGCCTTTTTTTTTTTTCCTTTTCTAATTAAAGGACTAGAGAGACCACAAGTGAGATTTATTTCCTTTATAACTCACATAATATATTCCAATTCCAAATGCCACTCTCCAACTGTGGCAGGAACTGGCTTGTCAGTCCTGAGACTTCTCTGTGAGCATCTCTTTGTTTTTAACTAGCAGAGTAGAGACCTAGGGACAGAGCAAACAAAATAACTGCTAAGAGACCAACTAACCTGTTGCTGCACATGTCCACCTTCCAGGTTTTTCTCTGACCTTTCACAGCATTCTTAGGGAAGCTCTTCAAGTTATAATTATTGCATTGTGCTTACATGCCTAGATTTTAAACCAGGTTTAAAAAAGCTTCCTTTTGACAAGGCAGAATACGTTATTTTCAGATTTTCGAAAACATATGGCAATCTTGTTCAGACCAGTGATATGAAATTACATCTTGTTTCACTTAAAGAGAAAGGCGCTGGGCGGGGGAGCTATCAAACATTGGCAAGGATATGGAGCGAGTTATTTCTTTTAAGTTATATTTCAGTTGTTCCTCTTGCTTCAGAGAAAAACAATCAAACCTTTAGGGTATGTTAACATCTCCCTTAGCAAAAGGGCTTAAAGCAAAAGAAAACAAAATTAACCTTCGGTCTCTCTGTACGTCTTCCTGTAAGAACCAAAACAGCACTGGGCAGACTGTATCATCCACTTAAGGACTGTGTAAGCTAATGGGTTGTAGACTGCTGACTGGAACAAACTTTAAAGATTATAGAAACTTCTCTTCAGATGACGAACGTCAACGCCGAGAACCAAAAAACAAGCTGCTTCCGCATGTTCGCACCATTATTTAGTGGCTGAGCGAGGACCAGAACCCAGATTCTCCGAAGATTTATCCTGTACTTCAGCCATCTCCTCAAAATTACAGTGTAAATAAAAAGCCCTTTTTCTGGGAGGCACGCTGTGCCAAACACAGAAGGAGCACTTGGGAGTCTGACGCGTCTGAGTGTGGGCTCTGACTTCATTAGTAGCTGTAGCTACAAAGGAGTTAGGTAAGCTGAGTCCCAGTATTCCTTCACTGAAAACGAGGATGTAACTCAGGGCACGTAGTGGCTTATTCAACAAACATGTGAGTAGCTACTCGGAGCCAATCACTGTTCTAAAGCACTGGGAACGCAGCAATGAACAAGATGAGAACTCCCTCGTGCGATCGTGGACTTTCTATTTCAGGGGGCACATAGGGACAACAAATGAAAAAACAGGTGAAGTATAGAATACATCAGATATTTTTAAGTGCTCTGGAAAAAAATAGAGAATGGGCATAGAGTTTACCAGGGCAGACGAGGTAGAGGCACATGAGTCTGTGTTATTATAAATAAGGTAGTCTGGGAAGGCATTACTGATAGAAGGATAGTTGAGGAGATATGTGAAAAAAGGGAGGGACAATGACATTGCAGAAAAACAGCGAGCCGAATGCCCTCGAGAGACAGCGTACTCGGGCTATTGGAGTGACCGTGCAGAGGTCCTGTGGCTGGAGTGAAAGTAACAGAATGCAAGTGGGTGAGATGGGGCCCGGGTAGCGGCCTGGGGGGACATCCTGTAAGGGCTGTAGCCACTGTAAGCAGTTTGGCTTCCATTTTAAATAAAATGGGAAGTGACTACAATGCTCCGAGCAGAGGAGTGACAGAACTGGAGTGACAGATGATACCCCAGGAAAGAGATGATAAACAAAAAAGATCGGATTTGGGATGAAATTTGAAGAAAGACTCAAAAAGCAAAACAAGTTTTTGCTGAGAGATTAGACTGTGAGAGAAAGAGACGAGTCATACATGAATCCAAAACGCTTTGCCCCGCTATTACAAGGATGAAACAGAACTCAGGAGACACAGGTGTAGGGAGAAGATGGATTCTAGATAAGTTAATTTTGTGATGCCTCCTGGCCATCTCTAGAAGGAGACAGTGAGCACCGAGATACCTAGAAGTGGAGTTCGGAGCAGAAGGTCTACACTGAAGAGTCATCAGCCTATTTAAGGCCATGAGACTGGCAGAACCCTTTGGGGAGGGGGGCGGTTGTGTAATGACTGGACTGAGTCTCAGGATACAGCATTTAGAGGTTGGGGACATGTGTAAGATAGGAGAAAGGAAACTGACTAGTAGAGTGCAGAGAGATGGCAGGATGAACAGGAGCGTACACTAAGCCAGAAATCAAGAGAAGAATGCTTTTCTAGAAGGAGAGAGTGTGTCCGGTGTCACTGATGGGTCAAATAAGACAAGGCCTAGGAAATAACCATTGATTTTAGCTAAATGAACATAATGATGGGTGGAATGATGAGAACAAAAGCCTAAATGGAGTGTGTCCAAAGATAATGGTAAACTTGGGAAAAAAATTAACAAATTAATAGTGAAATGAGCAAAACTGAACATTAAAGAGCTCACAGAAAAAGAAACGCTTGTAGCAGACGAAACACAAGAAGATGCTCAAACTCACTCATAAGGCAAATGTGAAATTATTATCTAATGTGAAATTATATCCCAATTCAACCAGCACATTTTAGAAATCTAGAAAATAATCTATGGGAAAGTAAACATGCATGAATATGATAAAAAAAAAAAAAAAAACCAGCTGACTTTTGTGAGACTTCCCACCTGGAGAACTTAATGTGCTTCAGTGAGGAGAGTGGCCTCAGGTTTGAATCCTGGATCCTCGATTTCTCGCTGAGTCTTTCTGTGGCTTCAGCTACCTCAGCTGTAAATGGGTCTTTTATTTGTACCATCCCTTAGAGTTGCAAAGACCTTAGAATAATGCTTGGCTCATAGCAACAACGATAGGCAACATTTACTGGGTGTTTATTATGCATGAGGCATTGTTCTAAGTACATTTCTCTCATTTTCTTCATAGCAACACTAAAAGGAGGCCAAGACACCAAGACATTAAGGTCTTAGCTACTACACTATGCTGTATCAAAGAATATTATGAGAAAAAACTCATCTTACCAAATATAATATGTTGCAAGGTAACAGACATTAAAACAGTATAGCACGGCTACTATAATTGATCTGTATGGCAATACAGAAAATCTAGAAATATACTTAGTCATATATAACGATTATATAACAATTTTACATTAAATAAAGCAAGATCCTCAAAACAACAGGAAAAGCTTATACTGATCTGATTGATAGACATGATCTGTTTTTAACACAGTTCACAAATAAAAGGCAAATAGCCAGGAACACTTGAATGTTTTATCAGAATCAGTGAGTTATTTTATTTATCTAGATTCATTTCATTCAGCAAAATGGCACTTTATGAATTCACGTCTTTTCTAAACTAGCCATGATCTAGATATCCTAGGTTAAAGAGGCTGAATTTGGGGCGCCTGGGTGGCTCAGTCTGTTAAGCATCTGCCTTCAGCTCAGGTCACGATCTCAGGGTCCTGGGATCGGGCCCCGCATTGGCCTCCCTGTTCCGTGGGGAGCCTGCTTCTCCCTCTCTCTCTACAGCTCTCCCTGCTTGTGCTCTCTCTCACACACACACTCAAAAAAATTACATAAATAATTTTTTAAAACACTTAAAAATAATAAACAGGATGAATTTGATTTACCCAAGTGTTGGTCTATATTTTAGAATGTTCGGTATGTAGATAATGTAGCAGTCTGCTAGGGCTACTGTAATAAAGTACCACAAACTAAGTGGCTTAATCAACAGGGATTTATTGTTTTATGGCTTTAGACCGGAAGCTCAAAATCGAAGTGCCGCCAGGGTTGTTTCCTTGTGAGGGCTACAGTGGAAGGATGTGTTCCAGGCCTCTGTCCTTGGCTTGTAGATGGCCATCTTCTCTCTGACGCTCCACATCATCTATGCGTGTCTGTGTTCAAGTTTCTCCTTTTTATAAGAACATCAGTTATATTGTGTTAGGGTCCTCCCTAAAGACCCTTCTTTTAACTTAATCACCTCGGTAAAGACCTTACCTCCAAATAAGGTCACATTCTGAGGTACCGAGGGTTATAACTCCAACATTTCTTTCTGGAGGGGCAGAATTCACCTCATAATCTTAATATTTGAGTGTAAGACATAGTAGCCACGAGACCCTTTCGGAAGCTGTCCGTTTGACCTCAGTGATACTTTTTAAAGCAGGTCCCTGTCAATTAACCATGTATATCTAATCCTTTTTGAGGATTAGTTGAGGTATATTTAAAACTCCAGCCCAACATTCTTCTGGATGACAGCAAAGGGTCCCTTGCTCCTTTTGCACAAAGGCATACCCTATCAAGATGAACACAACACATTTCTTGAGCCTGGCCCAGTATTTCTACAGTCGTATAAGAACCACCTTAGTGTTTCACAAATTCCATAGCAGGAAACATGCACAGCAATCAAATATACAACACACTCCTTCACAACAACATGGAAATCACAACGGGGAAACAAGGCACCTTACATGCAAGGCAAGAGGAAATGGGTTAGGGAAACAAAGATTGGGCGTGGGCAAGAATCAGTGGAAATATGAAATAGGGGTGAAATCTCTGCCCCATAACCCCAGATGTGTGGTGTCACCGGCCTAGGGCCGGCTTTGCCACACCCCAAACCTAAACAACCCAACTCCTCACGCTATCTGGTGGATTATCAGCAGTGCTAGGAAAAGCCTCCTGTGGTGGGCACAAAAATTCATCTTTATCATCTACTGTAGAATTGGGGGTCATCAGCCTCATCCCTTAGTCCCCCTCCTTTTATGTGATCAGCAGGCATTCACGTGATCATTTTCAAAATTTACCACCCTTTTCTCTGCCTCCCTACTGTCATCACGTTTGTCCAAGACGCCATTATCTTTTGCCTCAGCCACTACATGTTCAGCCTTGAACAACATGGCTTTGAACTGTGGGCCCACTTAAACATGGCTGTTTTTCTCCTGCAAAAGCTTTATTGTTTCCATTTGGTCTACGGCTTGGGAGAGGGCTCCAGAGTGAACCCAGCCCCGGTGGCCGCAGGAAGAGGCTCGGGCAGAAGCCCAGACGCCAGGGCGGTGTCAAGGGGCCCCTCGGAGCAAGGCTCCCGGTGGTGCCTGAAGGGGAGCCGGGTGCGGAGACCCCCGCCCGCCCCGCCTGGGGGCCGCCCGCGGGGGTCGGGCCGGCCGTGGCCATCTTCTCGACGGGCAGCACCTGCGCCGCGAGGCCGAGCTTGGGCAGGCGGGCGGCGGACCCCGGGGGTCCGTCGGGTTCCTCCCCGGACCCGGGCCGCTTCCTGGGCGTCCAGGGTTCGACCCCCGCTGGCGGACGCGGCTTCCGCCCGTGCTGGAAGAGGCGCCGCCGCCGGCCGCTCGGTTGGCATCCGCAAGCGACGACGCCGGGGACCCGGGAGCTTCTCCTCCGGCCCGCGGGCGGGAGTGGCCGCCGGCAGAGTCATGTGCTCCCGGCTGAGCCGCAGACCCGAGACAGGTCAGGGTGGGGGTGGGGGTGGGGGTGGGGGCGCGGGTGGGGGTGGGGGTGGGGGTGCGGGTGCGGGTGCGGGTGCGGGTGCGGGTGGGGGTGGGGGTGTGGCGCAGGGCCAGGCGGGCCGGGCGTGGACGCGGCCTCCCCCACTGGCTGGAACCAGGCGGACGAAGGTGGGAGGGGAGCTCCTGCTCCTCGGGGGACACTACAGGGGCTGCGACGCGGTGTTGGCGTCGGGAGGCAGAGGATGGCGGAGAAGGTGGTTCCGAAGGTTGCGACTGGAAAAGAGGTTGCAGGGTGCGGGGGGCCGGAGGAAGGGGCGTCCTGGGCTCGCTGTTCCTTACAAACACTGTTGAAGCAAGAGGCAGACCTGCACCACTGCCGCCTGGGGCACTGACTACATCCAGACTTTTTACAGTATAATACTGTAAATGTATTTTCTCTTACTTTTGATTGCTTTAATAACATTTTGTTTACTTTATCGTGAGAATACGGTATATATTACATATGCTATACAAAATATGTTTTAATCAATTGTTTGTGTTATTGGTTAAAGCTTCCAGTCAACACTAAGCTATTAGTATAAGCTTTGGGGGAGTCAAAATCTACAGACAGATTTTTGACTGCATGGGTTTTGGCGCCTCTAACCCCCATGCTGCTCACGGGTAAACTGTACACCCTGGCGTCCGCTTCACCATACCCCCAGGCTAATCTGTTCTCCATTGAGCAGTTTCTCACCTATTTGAGAAATGCTTCAGTGAGCTTTTAAATAAAACCCGCTGTACTTAACCCTACCTGCACCACCTGATCCTCTTTACGCCGATCTCCCTCCTGCCTGCTCTATGCGGCTTCTCTATTTTCCTTTTAGTTCCTTGAATATTCTAAATACTTTCTGGCCTCAGGGTTTTCACATATGCTCTGCCCTCTTTCTGGAACTTGAGCTAATATTCAGCCAGCATGCTCCCATTCAATTATACTAGTTGTGAAAACAGTGAAATACCTCTCCATCTCATTGGCACCCCATGTCCCAGCACACCCCCATGTACATCTGTCCACCTTGCCTCTTTCCTAGGATCCCCTGGACTTCCACGCTGCCCAGCAACTAAAGAAATCACGCCTGGCTGGGCCTTTATGAGGCCTGTAAGGCCCTGCATGAGTTAGGATTCAGCCAGAGAAACAAAGCCACTCGGAGATACACGTTAAGGGATTTATTGCAAAGAATTGGGTTAGGCAGTGGTGGGGGCCGGCAAGGCAAGTCAGAAATCCGTGGGGCAGGAAGGGCAGACTGGAAGTCTCAGGCGCGAGCTGACAGAGCTGCAGTCCGTAGAAGAAGTTTTCTTCTGGGAAGCCTCAGTTCGATTCTTAAGGCCATCCACCTGACTGAATCCGCCAAGATGATGTAGGAAAATCTCCTTTACTTAAAGTCAACTAATTGTGAACAGTAATCGCATCTACAAAATACCTTCACAGCATTACTGACGTTAGTGTTTGAGTAACTGGGTATTGTAGCCCTAGCTAGTGACACATAAAACTGGCCATCAAAGATGTTCCAGCACTGCGGTTGCTGGTTGTCTCCCTTACTGGTAGTTCAATATATTTAATCTCATCCTTGCCTGAGGCTGTCCCCTCCTCTCTTCCCTTGCTCTTTAGGTGGTGGACACCTTTTCTCCTTTCCGTCCTTGGGAACCCCACTTTAAATGTCATCTCCTCCCAGAGAGTCCTCCTTACTACCCTCTCCGTGTAGGTTCCCCGCCCACCACACCCCAGAAGGACCAAAGAGAAACTCTATTGTTTCTCTTCACTGCACTTACCACAGCTTAACTATGTGTTCTGTTTGTTTCCTGATTTTTGCCTGTCATTCCCACAAAACTGTGTGTCCTGTGAGTGCCAAGACTCGTCTGTACAACACTGTATGCTGAGTTAAAATTGCCCTGACTGACCCATAACAGGAGTTCAGTTAGTATTTGTCAAATGAGTGAAAGTCATCAGAGATGACTGTGATTTGAGACACAAAGACCCAGCTTGTTATCCATTTATACATAGCCTTTTTGCCTTGCCCTGAAGCTACCTTCTCTGTTCAAAGTCCCACTCAATCAGAAGTCATTGTTCTGGCACACACAGAGATTCAGTGCAAACACATGGGTGAATCATTGCTTTTAGAGAAAACCACGTAGAGCTGGCTGATAGAAACTAAGATCCACAATGTGGGTTTCTTCAACAGCTATTGTTATTCACATACCCAGCCCTCAGTCTTCCCTCTGATGTCTGACCCAAGTCAGCTCCCACTAGAATAAAGGGTGTTTGTTGGAATTGCTGATTTGATATTAGTTACCCTCTCAAGCAGAGTGGATAGAACTCAAAAACGGATGTTGGGAAGGCTCTGAAGTAGGACATGATCAGATCAAAAACTCAGATGTAGAGCCTCAGTAACTGAAGTGGGCTCCCAAAACTCAGTCTTACTACATCTCATCTGCAGTCACGAAAGGATCCTCCAAATTGCTCAGAATTTCGTCAGTTCTCTACTGTCCCTCTTTCTAATCTTTGTCCTCTCTTCTGATCCAGTGGCCTATCTAATAGGTGTCCGCCCTTAGCTTCCTTATTCTGTGTCTGGGATATTGGGCAGCAATGTGTGCTGTATTGGTGGGCTTCCTCCTATGTGGAATAAGGGTTTTATGGCTTTTCTTGGTGAAGTGGATATTTCCCCCCTCCACTTACTCGCTAACACATACAGGGATTCTGAGTCACCAGTGAAAAAGCCTTTAGGAGATTTGTGCCTTTGATGGCCTTTGCATCATTCTCATTTCATAGGATAAAATGAGGCAAATAGATGTTGTCTTAGAAGAGCTTTATATGTTGGAGCAAAAACAGACAATTTTAGAAAATGGCAAAACTATTTCTGTCCCCAGCAAAATTGCATGGTTCTGTTTAAGTCATCATGATGACTCTAGATCAGCGAGAGTAGAGTATGATTCGGAGTATATCGGTGATACACCATCCTATAGATGATCTAGAACAAGCCATTAAGCAAAAATATCCATGCAAAATTCCCTCCATGTTCCTAATTTTGTTCAGTTGCCCTTCTCAATCTGTTTACCTGCCATGAGAATATGAAATATTACAACATGATATGGCTAAGGTCAATCAGGAGAATATGACATCTGCTGTGGGACATAGATACCTGCCCAAGACAAAACTGGGAAGTAGTTGAAGTTTAGAGTTGAGGCCTCCAGTCCAAATACACACTGTTTTTTCACGTTAAGGCTTTTTTTGGTTTTCCCCTCAGCAACCAAAGGTTCCTTGCTCTTTCTCTTCAAGATATAACTCAGATCCTTTATAATACTGCCCGTAATCACATTGCCCTTCTCTCAATTCATATAACACAGTTGGCCCTTATTATGCCAACTTGCCCTGTTATTTTTCATTATAGATTAATTGTTGCCAACTTAAATTATGAATTGCTGAAGGGCTTGGCTCTATTTTCTCTTTGTTTCCACGCACCCCAGGGCATAGATACTTTGCCAATTCCTACCGGACGAAAAATGAGGATGTGGCAGAGAATACTTGGTTGTTCATCAAAATTTGCTTTCTCTTCTTTCTAGATGCACAGCTAGACTGCATTTCCCAGCCTCCTCTGCAGGGAAGCCAAGCCTTGTGGCGGTCTGTGCCACTTCTAGGCTTATTCCATTTTAACCTCTTATGTTTCCCTCCCCTATGCTTCGTTTTTCTTCTTCTGGTAAAAATGAGTCCTTAGGGACTGGCAAAACCACCAGATGGAAGGAGCTTAGGTCCCGTAATGATCTTGTTGAGGAAGGTGCCCACAGACCAGAAACATCTGCCTTGGACTCTTGGTACACATGAAATAAACAGCGGTTGTGTGTGAGCTGTCGCGTGTTTGTGGGTTTACTTGTTATAGCAGCTTCCAGTCGTTCTCCTGCACCTAGTAATTTTAGTAGAAAGAGCTTGAACTGGGTTTAATACTTAGCTCTGCCACAATGACTATGTGATTGAAGGCGAGTTACTTAATTTCTCTGAGCCTCAACTTCGTCATTGATAAAATGTGCATGATTACAGCAACTACCTCAATCAAGTTTGTTATGAAAATTAGATATGTGCACGCAATCCCTTACAACAGTGCCTGGTGCCTAATGGGCACTCAGTGAATATTAGTTCAGTACCACTCTGATGTGTACTTAGGATTAGAACTCATATACGTTCACCCCGGGCACGGATCTAAGATTTTAGGTTAGAGTATGCAAGGACTTCAGACTAGGCCAGTCTGTGTCTAAACAGATAATTAGGGATAATTATGCTGCTATTTAGGTCAAAGGTACTCTCCTTTCCAGGCTGAGCTATTCAGTACCTAAGGAGTAAGTCTGATCGTCCATTGGGTATTAATGATTAAATGACAGGTTGTTCACCTAATCATTGATTGCGAATAGAGCAAGGCTGGGGGAAGTGGACATTTGGTTGATTTGGTCAAGTTACATTTAGATGGAGGACTGAAATAGTTACTATCCCCTGGACTCTTAAGGGTTCTCAAACACATCAGTCTCTCGTGCAGTATACAGTAAGCAAGACTGAATACAGCAAAACTTAATTAGGCATTTATTTGTAGGCTAAATAAATCTTTGACATCTGCTTTTAGACACTTTTAGGTCTCTTGCGTTAATATGTTTATTCCTATCTAGTTAACATTCTGTCTTCCTGTTCAAGGTTTAAGACATATAATTTAGTGTTCTCTCCAAAATCTATTCCTTTTATTTTCAGGAGATTTAATACTTTTTTGAAGACGGGGTGTGGAAAGTGGGAGTCTGTAGTAGTTTGTCCTAACACAAAATCTGTGTATCCAAATAAAATTTTAAGATCGGAAGTCATGCTATCCTCTGCTACAGTTTTCTACTGAGAAAGTCATAGAGATTTGGCATTCTTTAATTTTTTGTGTGAGGAAAAAATAACAGGGTTTTTTAAAGGCCAACTTCTTAAGTCTATCACCCAAATCTGGAAACCAGGCAAGAAAAGATTTTTAAAACTGACCACATATAGGTGGATGTTTATTGTAGCATGACCTGTAGTTAAAAAGGCAAATAACCTCCCCCTACAAGAAGCCAACCTAACGTCCACAAAGAGGGAAATGGTTGGTTAAATTATACACACACACACACACACACACACGCACACACATGTATAATGTAATTCCATGTTTGTAAAAGCAAAACTGAAATTCAAACAAAAGGCAAATTCCTTATATTTGTGAATACATATTTAATATAATTAGTAATATAATATATTTTTAGGGAAAGTTATAAAAAATAAACATAACCCTTTTCCTGTTGATTACTCAGGCACATGGATAGTCAAGGCTTTGTGACTGGAGTGTGTTAGCCTTTTTTGTGGATTCCTACATTGTTTGACAGATAAAACAAGAAGGTATTACTATTGCAGTTTTAAAAAATGTATAGGTCTTTAAGAGGTCTTTAAATGTGGAAGGCATTCCTGAAATGTGGGAAGATATGAGAACCCACAGAAACAGCTATCTTAACACTTCCTAGGATTTTACAAAGCTTTAGTGTGCTAACTCGTATCTCTGATCCCCGAATCTACAAATTTTCACGTAACTGACCTTATATCAGAAATAGGCAATGCTAGGGATAGTCATGAAACCAACAGTCACATTCATTTCAAAAGTCATGTGAAACAGAATATATTACAACGTCAAATAGAAAAATGGCTTACAACAAGCCTATCTGAAGTAAAGTCTTTGAGTTATTAGTAAGAAAAAGTATTCCACATTCCATTAATCAGAAGGAAGAAAGGAAAGGAGGAAAGAAGGAAAGAAAACAAAAAGGAAAGGGAAGGAAGGAAAGAAAGATAGAAGACAACTACTTGGGTGGCTTGACTGCCATTTCTGTGCCAGTGATGGTAGGAGGTCTAAGGCATTGGGGTCAGCAGTAGAAGGGAAGCGAATGTAATGGCAGCAGCCCAACGTTTCAGAGCATCTCATGAGGTACAGCGCAGTGGTGGGATGTCAGACTACGTGGCATTTGAGGACTTGGCTACCCCCCCTTTCCTCCTCAAAGCATGATAAATTTAACTGGGACCAGGGCTCTAGAATTGCAGTAGCCTTGCAGCTGGGTTGGTCCTACTTCCATCTTCATTACAGATGTGGCCACAGCCCAGGGGTATCTTGCCTGCAATATACCGCCAGCTGAAGTGGAAAATTACGCCCTGCCACATAAGGGCCCAGGTGCCTTGTGAGTTCATGGAGTGACTGACTATGGATGTCTCACAGAGGACATTCCTCATCACTCCAAATTGATGAGCATCCACCAACTGGAACTAGGTGCACAACACAAAATCCTTCCCCAGCACTGTGGTGAGGAATGGAATATAACCTGGATTGGGAAGCAGAGGTTAACGTGTACCAGGAATGGAGAGGATAGGGAAGGTAACCGGAGGGAATCACAGAGAGAAGGCGCAGTTGGCCTGCCTATTCGAAACAGGCTGGGAAGTAGGAGAGAATATAAAATATGAATGACATAAATTGGGAGAATGGTTTTCAGGAAACCAGAGAGAAAAGCAACATGATCAGAAGAGAGGATGATCATCCCATCCCTTAACTTTGGATTGTTTAAGGGAGAAGTACATTTTAAGAGTAGGCCACGGAAGGGACTCCTTGTCCAAACATAGGATGTCATGAATTTTGGGTCAATTTTATTATCTTGGTAAAGGACAGATGACTTTGTAAAGCTAAGGAAAATGAGGGCTTTTCAGAACAGACTGGCAAGAAATCATGCCCTTTGGCAAGCGTAGATTTCCTCTCCAAATCTCACATATTTGTTTAGGGCCAAATCCAACCTTTTGTTTTCAAACAATGCTGTATTCTAAAGTGCTTCTGAGGAGAATCCTGCCTCCTGGATGGGCCTGAAATCTCACAAAGCGAGTGGAAAGACTTCCATGGAGTCACACAGAGTGAGAATCTGGCCCCTCAGTTTTCTGGGCTTCTTTTTAACAGCACAGCTTGTAAGGGGAAGCCAGAGGCTGTGCAGCTCAGCCCGATGTGCAGGATGGCTGGCTTCCAGCAAAGCTGCAGTCAGACTCTGGTGACCCTCTCCTCTTCCTCCATCTTACTGAAGTGAAGCCTTCCACGAATGGCTAGAAGCGAGGGCACGCCATTTTGATTTAGGCATTTGTTTAATGTTTCCTAATCATGCATACATCTTTCACCTGTCCAGACTTCTGTCTGAATTGCTTATTCGTACAGAATATAAAATACAGTTGTTTAACTTGTCTGGGACCAGTGAAAATAGGGACCTAATTTAAAAAATGGTGTGCATGCGTGCATATATATATATATATATATATATATATATAATGACCATAGTGTTCTATGTTAACTAAGATTCTTTACCTAAATGCTAATAGATTGGAGCATAAAAATTCGTCCAAGGGGTGACTCTGAAGCAGGAGAACTTGCAGGCAAACTAATATGGAACAGAGAGGGGTGCCTAGGTGCCTCAGTCAGTTAAGTGCCCGGCTCTTGATTTCAGCTCAGGTCCTGATCTTAGGGTCATGAGATTGAGCCCTTTGTCAGGCTCTGAGCCTGGAGCTGCTTAGGATTCTCTCTCTCTCCCTCTCTGCCCACCCCCCCCAAATCTCTCTCTCTCTCTCTGTCAAGAAAAGAAGAAGAAGAAGAAGAGTGAACAGAGATGCAAGAAAAAAGTTAATAGGTATGACTCATATTCCTTGCAATAAGTGCCTTCTACATTTCCTCCTTCTTGTATTTCCCACCTAGAGTTCTTACTAATTTTTCCTAACATAAACTATTTTGAATTGATGTCTTTAATTATACAAAACAGAAAGGCAAAGAAAGTTGTTGAAGAACTTCTTTAACTTAAATTACTTTAAATTAAAATATTAAATGAATGAATATGAAAATATTTAAAGCATCGGTTTGAAACAAAGATTATATATAGTTTTAGCACAGTTAGAAGAACTCAGAGAATTCTCCTAACTACTTTCCCATGCAAATGTAGGTGACTGGTCCAAGGTCTCTTACCTAGTTAGTTAGAACAGATTAGAAACAGAGAATCTCCCAGTTTTTAAGCTAATATTCTTTCTACTTAGCTCTATGGTCTTGGGAATAGTTATTTAAGCTTTTCATGCTTCAGTATCCTCAACAATGAAATGGGCATCATGATGATATATAATTCATAGAACTGTTTTGAGGATTAAGTAAATTACTGTATATAAAGTTCATAGAAGAGCACCTGATACATGGTAGGCCCTCTATAAATATTAGCTATTATTGCTTACCACCTTGCCTTTCTATTAACTTACTACTTAGAACAGTGTTTAAAATTAATGCTTTTGAGTGTTTAGCTACTGGAAATAGAGAACTAGTGTATCGTCGTGTATCTTGGATGGGAATCAGGAATTTTTTTGTTTCTTTTCTTTCCTGTTCCCCAAAATGATTTTGTAGAGCATCTTATCTCTTCAAGCCTAGATTACTTCTTAAATAATCAATAAAACTTGTAGTGATTAAATAGACAGAATACATGGGAGAAGGAATATGTTTTCTATCTCCTCTACCAAATTAGACGTTGAGTCCAGGGTGTGCCATTCACTGCCATCGTAATTATCATGACAAAGTGATTTGGAATAAGTTGAGCTGACAAATTGAACTAGGGAAAAATATACGTATCCATTACTCATGAATCACTCGAAATGCCACCTCCTCAGTGAAGTCCTCTCCAATCCCACCCATCAGAACGGATTGCTCCCTGATCAAGGTTCCAGTGCATCTTTGTTTATACTTCATTTTTGGCGCTCATGATTTTTTTCCTGTGCCTTGGTCTTCCATTGCACTAAAGTGCGGACTTGCAAAAGCACAATCTGTGTCTAATCTGTCTTTGTTTCCAGAATCGAGACTACCTCACAGTATTTACAAATATGCAGTTGTAGCTATTGAATCTAATTCATAGAGCTTACTTAGAAATAAGTGAGAATATAAGCTTCTTTTGTTTTTTTTTAAACTTTATTTGAGAGAGCCCGAGTGGGAGGGGCAGAGGGAGAGGGCGAGAATCTCAAGCTGACTCTGGGCTGAGCACAGAGCCCAAAGTTGGGGCTCAATCTCAGGACCCTGAGATCATGACCTGAGCTGAAACCAAGAGTCAGGCGCTTAACCGACTGTACCACCCAGGCACTCTGAGAATATAAGCTTCTTTTAAAAATACTCTTATTTATTGGGCATGGGATTCAAAACTGCTAAATTCATAATGACTGGGTGAAACATCATTATTTTCATTTAATAGATGAGAATAACTGACCTGCTCAAGGTCACACTGTAAGAGACAGAAACAGAATGTAAACCCCAATTCTATCTGATACTGCTCCTTGGTAAGAAGAAAATAAGGATTGAACACTCCTTATTTTTAATGCTTGATCCCTTATAATCCCTCCTGAAACAGGTTCCGACTATAGGAATGCTTCCTCTTTAGGACGGTCATTTTGTAATATTTTACCTCCACGTAATACTGAGTGTTTTATATGAACCTCAAGAAGATTGCTAGTACCACTCCCCACTGGGCAATACTGAACACCCCAGCATATCAGCCTGGTGAAAAGTCCTTGTGGACCAACATGATCCTGTGGATTGGTCTGGCTTTGTTTTGTTGCTGTCAGTGACTTGCTCCTTCATCTGTTATGATACACCTTATGTAGGCTATCACAACAATGCCCATACCGGTAGAACTTGTCTGCGTCTGCTCATGGGATTGGCTTCCAACGACTTCACCCCAGAGCTGCAACATGAACCAACTCTTTTCCAGCTGGAAACCTAACCAGCCCTGCACAAATGTACTCCACTCGTATCTGACACAAGTCTGTTCAACTCCACTGTGACCTTTCAAAGGCTGTAATTTTGAAAAGCATACTGAACCCTTTAAATATGCCACTTCCCCCAGTTTTTTCAATTACACAGTTTTTTTTAGCAATTCTTCGTTTTGATCTCTTAGCCATTTTATAACCTTGTGTTTGATTATCCTTTGCAAATGCTCTGCAATATCTTATATATCTTATATAATTTTCTCACACGGAGCAGAATGGTGTGCGTTTTAGTTGTGTGTGTGTTGGGAGCTAAGGAAGCCAGCAAATGAACTGCATATTAATAAACAAAATAGTGTAGTAATGGGATACGTGTCTTTAAATGACTTAGTCCCCTAATTTGGTGCTACCCACTAGCCCGTCCAATTACAGCTTTCTTTTTTTCTCTAAATGCTGTGGCTGTGGCTGCCCAGGGAAAAACAAATAAATGTTGAGAAATGTTGAGAATTAAAAAGACGCTGTTTTTTTTAAACAAATAAAGCCCAAAGCATCTCCAATTTTCAGTGTAGGATCACTGTGAAATTAAGATGGTGGCACCAAGAGAGCAATAGAAGCTACCCTGGGGGAAACGGAAGATGATAGCCATCAAAAAGCAATAGAGGGAACAGAAGTGGTTCACGGTAGAACCCAGCACACTGCCCTTCCCGCAAAAGGCAGGCTCTGAGTGCAGGAGTGTGGAGCAGGGGGCCGAGGGTCCGAGCGTCTGCCCCGCCCCACCCCGCCAGGGAAGCCGGGGTCGGGTTTGCAGTTATTATCGCTCACAGCCAACCGGCAGCTTCCCCGCCAGGCCCACTCTTCATTCTCAGTGGGCTTGTTCAGCTCCATTTCCTGGAGAGAGCATTTCCTCACAGGAGCTTCTGTCGCATGCTGTGAGCTTGCCTCCGTCCGGGGCATGACATATCGATTTGCAGTACAATTACGTGGCCTGTCAAGGGATGACCAGAGAATCCAGTGGAGGCTTCCCTGTGGATCGCCCTTTCCAAAGGCACTGTTTCATTGACCTGCAAATCCCAGTGGAGTAAAGAGCTTCACACCGATGCGAATTTTCAAAGGAAAGCATCAAAGGTGTTTCCTCTTCCTCATCTTCTTGTTCTCCTAAGTGTCTAAGTGTTAAGAAAAGAACAAAGCGAGGAAGGGAGGAGACAGAAAAATGGGGACAGAACCTAAACTACAGACGCGGCTTCACACAGACAGCGGCAAGAAAGCCAAGTTCTGCGACCTCTTGGAACACACCTGGCCCTGGTCGTTCTTAATCTGCCATAAAGTTCGACAAACAACCTAAAACGTTCTTCTTCCCTGGAGGTCCTCTAGACTTAAACATCACAGTTTACCAAACCCTGGAAAAGTTAGCACTGGGAATGGCACAGCCCAACATGGTAGGCAGGGCCAAAGGAGAGCAAGTCAGGTCTTGGATTCTAATTACCATTTTCTCCTTAATGTTTAATTGGCAGATCACCGTACAGGGGTAGTTCTCCTCATCTGTAAGGACGGGCGCGGCAAGCGCGTTCCTCGGTGTGCAGAGGCAAAGGGGCGTGTGGTGGCAGAAACCGGAGTTGTGGGGAGAGTGCATCCCCCTGGGTGCATATCCAGACAATGAAGGGTCGCTCTCATGAGTCCTGTGAAAATGTAGTGGTTGACTTTCTTACTGTGAAGACTTCTAGTGTATAAAATTTAAAAGGGATGATAAACTAGAGTGCTCGCTGCTGGGATGTGTGGGTGCATGTTTTTATGACGCCCTGTAATTCCGAGAGCCTCCTAAGATTTTGTTCAGACAGAGAATTCAAATTATACCATTATGGCCTCTCTTCACCTTGACCCTAAACCTCCTTCATTCCTTTGTGAGGCTGCTGTTTGCCTTGTCCCCGTCCAGTCTGTCACGTGGCGTAGCGCTCTCTCTCTCTCTCTCTCTCTCTCTCTCTCTCTCTCTCTCTCCCTCCCTCCCTCTCTCCGGTGCACCCCAGTCTCAGGGTGTGAGGCCTCTTCGTTCCCCGTTTTCATTTCATTTTTATTGCATTCTTAGATAAAGACAGAGTTGCATTCACTTAATCCAGTTTAGGTTTGCTCACTCTTCAGCTTGGCCTGGGCTCCCAACCCACCCCCGATCTGCAAACTGCACGCTGTCTCCCAGATGCCTTTTGCTGACATGGGCATGATACTAGGAGGCAGGTCAGAACACCGCAATTGTCACAGGGCATCTTTATTCAAAGGCGTCTGCTCTTGGCTACTTGGACCTGATATATTTCAGTAGATTCTTGATAAGCGGGAGCACTTAAGTTCCGGAGTGATAGATGTCATACGATTATGTAAAGAGAGAATTGACTTTTAAATAAGTTGCTACACTTTTCTTCCCTTCCCTCCCCTTTCCTTCTCTCTCTCTCTCTCTCTCTCTCTCTCTCCTTTGTCAGCATGAGTTGGCTCCTCTTCAAACATCCATGTAATACTTGGTGAGCACGACAAGGGGCAGAGAACTCTGCTCTGGTAGACTCTGTTGCATGAGAAAGACTCATGAGAAATAGAAACGTGGGGGAGTGCACCCTTGTCCTCACTGTCCCTGAGCTGTCCTGCCCAGCAGGTGCCACCTCCTACTCAATTGCAAACAAGAAGCTCACAATAGTTCTCCAGAAGCAACTCTGTTGTCATTATCACCAAGTGAGGTTTGAAGCCAAGCAGCCCAAATGCCATTCTAAGTTTGTAAAACACGCAAGGATGCATAAGACGGGGGTGCGTCTGCAGAACTCAGCACACATGCGCTGAAAGGAGGGAGGAAGCCCAGGCAGAACTCATGGAAATGGACTGTGCAGAAAGTCCCTGAAAGATAATGAGCACCAGATGGATACAATCCTTTGGGAGAGGGAAGGATGATGGTCCTGAGCAGATTTATCCTCCTGATTCACCGGGTCACAAGGCCCTACCACGTTCTTTATGATATCTGCTGACCCATGCACCATCCCTTTTTGCAGTTCATGTGCTACTGGCTTTTCTCCTTTAGCGTACTGTTTTACAACTGATTTGGCTACCTTGTAGAGACAAACCCCGTGAACCGTTTCATAGCTCAGCTTTTTAAAGATAAACGCACGCAACTGTGTGAAATTATTCTGGGTTCTAAAAAGCAGGATGAAAACTACAAAAAGTAGGAGGAGAAGGGCTGTTTTGTTACCTTATCTATGCTGTCACAGTGAGAATTCTTGCCATTTCACCGTTTCAGTGAATTCCATTTGCAAAATGGAATTTTATTCCGTTGGCCAAACTAACCAGCCCAGTGCATTACATAGTCTCGGGATTTATGGGATGTATTTGGTCAACATAGTCATATTTTTGAAATCAGGTATCCACTGCCTAATTAAATGAAAAGCAGCCTGCCGGCTCCCAGAAATAATAAGTTGTCCTTTGTGGTAATTGCCTGAACATGTATCAGCGTAACCACGGATAAAGGTAGCTGTCCATGTATTGCTGCCTCCATGAAGATATTTGCAATTATTGTGCCACCTGTGGTTGAATTTCATTCAGAATTGTCATTCATTAATTGCCATATGAAATACCTTAAAAATTACTGTGATCCAGCAGGGAAATGAGAAGTTATTAAATGCAGAAGGTTGTCATCTGCCAGCCGGCTTAGAAACAGGCAGTGGGAACCACCAGTCCCTCAAAATAGAGCACAGATTTTCCAGAGCTTGGTTAGATTGATATGACATGATCCATTCAGGTGCTGGTTTAGGACTATCACCAGGGCATTGACTGATCGAGGTCAACAGCTTCCGACTAAAGTTAGAGTGAAATTGTTGAATTCTTAAAACGTTGAAGTCAGTTAAACAATACCGGCTAAGCATCCATCCATTTAACAAGATAGGGGAAGCAGGTAAAAACATATGGATCTTCAAGTACTCCAAGTAAAGTCCTCATAATGCTAAGAATTTCAACATTATGATTGCAGGTTATAATTAGTGTAGAGTAAGTTTTATAGGTGTTTCAGATCAATGATACATCTTCAAGTCCTGTGAAAAGGAACAGAATGGAACGCGAGAGTTCATTGATAATATCATGGTTGATGGTGGGAAAAATGACAACATTATAATCTCAGTCTTACTTTGGCATTGAACATGAGTGGGCAATATGTTCTTCGGGCCATGATTGAGAATATTTTTTTTTTTTTTGTCGCATCTTTCAGTGTTTATCTCAGTGGAGCTAATTGAACTCAAATACCCCTAAAGACCTGTCTTACGCTCTCTGTGATGTCCTGTGCTTTGGTAAGTAGGCACAAATACTACAGGTTCCATTTATTTGTTGGCTTCACTCTTTCTTTGGCCAAGCAACCAGAACAATTCATAGACATAAATTTCATTAAAAAAAAAAAAAATACTTGGTGCCTTTGTTGAGGAGAAGATGCAATCTTCGGCCACACCTCTCATTTAAAATACATGTCTGGAGTACTGTGCCACGTCTCCCAGCCCATTTGCTCTTATGTAGGATGACCTACAGTTTCAATTTGCCTGGGGCTGTCTCAGTGTATGTCTGTGGTCCAAGTGTCCCTTCTACCTGAAACTTTTTCCAGACAAAAGCATCCCTTACTGGATAGTAAATAATACAATCACTCTATTCATGTAGGATAGACTAAGGAGACCAAAGAAAGAAAAAAATCGTTCTCAAGAAAATATATGTCAGTCCACTCAAATTCCTTACATGTGGAGTCTACCAACTACCCAGAGAAAAATCCAATACCAATCTTGCACATCATTCTGTCAAAGCAAAGAGCATCAATATAAAACACTGTAATATCACCAGGACATATCTTTTATATGTCCTGATCAAACATTTGGTGATGGAATGTGTACTTTGTTGTATGTTATATGGGATTCAGGTTAGTAGACAAGGAAAATTACCATGTGTCATTATGCAGATGCTCCTTCCTCATAAAGCTCAAAGGGTACAACCTCAGCCTGACTGTGTGATTATAAGACCAAGAATGCACAGCCATCCAGGAGACTGAAGGTGGTGTAATCACGACTCACTCACTCCTTTAGATGACACATGTTGAAAAAAGGCAGCAACAGAGTGCAAATCTGGTGTATTCCTGCCTAGAGACAGGAGACTGTGCAATAATGCAAGGCCCAGATATCTCTTACAGGTATTCTGGGAAAAGATGATATGCTTTCTTCTACTTAGAAGTATTTAAACACTCTGCCATTAACAGTAATATCAGCAAGGTATCTTGTAAATAAATCATTTCTAAATAGAAACTCTTATCTAGAGTAGCTAGCAAACTTGAGTACGGAAAACTAATTTAGGCTTCGAAGTCTGATGGAAAGAAAGGAAAAGAGAAGCACGAAGTCTTCACATTGTTTCAGGAATTTCACTTCTCTTAGTGATAACATCACTCGACTGGGTTGTCATTTCTCTTAATGTAAAATTAAATTCGGGCACCACATTTCTGGTTTTTGGCTTACTAAGGTAATTTCATTTGTATGCATTTACTTCTATTTCTAGAGCTTTGTTGTAATATTAATTAGATTGGGTGATTGTTTTAGAGTTTTTCTTTCACCTTTACCCCATCACCAGTTATGATAACCGGAACTTGAAATCTTTATGCTCCTGGCAAATTTTAGATGTACCAGTTGTGTTTAACTGGGTAGCTGATATTTGAAGAAGGCAAATAGATTGAGTGCCCCCTCTCCCTTCTAGAGAAAAACCTGGATTGCAAATGGGGCTGAGTCTCCCGACCTCCCATAATCCCTTAGATCATGGCTTTTACAAGTTGCCCAGATCAAGATGTGGCTCTTTTAAGGAAGACTGGAAAGAAACAGACAGGACAAGATGGGCAGTTTTGTCAGTTTAAGACATCTCAGATTCTTGGGTCTCTCCCTCCCCTCCCAACCCCAAATAACCCCACCCTCCACATCCACCCCAGCTTGGCATTTTTAATGTCTGTGGGATTTTCCATTTCCTGTGTGGCTGATGCAGAACTATGAGGTATCCACTAGTGTCCTCATGGCCTGAAAGGACTTAAGAATTAAATCCAGGAAGGGACAGAGTTCCTCTCTCTTGTGTACTGAGAAGCCATTTTGTAGCAGAATAAAATTAGACACCCTCAAAGGACTTTTTAAAACCCAGAATTCTAGTTAGCAAGGTTGTTATAAATTTTCCATTTTCCTCTTTGATCCTCAAATAAGCATGAAAGATTGGGGGGGCGGGCTGTATAATCCCTTAAGATCATTTCAATTTGAAGATGTATTGGCGCTCATAAATTTTCTACTTGGTGAGTTTTCATTCTGCTGAGCATCTGATTATGCTAGATAGTTTTGATAATGCTATACTTTCCATATAAACCTGGGATCCATTTTTTAAAAGAAAATAATTTCAGACTTGCAAACTAGAGCCAGCATATACAGAACTAAACAAATTCCTCATGTCTGGTTAGCTCCAGTCCATGCTAAATATGTTCCCTGCACATGGTAACAAAGAACTCAGTAGGTTTTGAGCTGTGGTTATATAGTAGTAGGCTCTACACTGTATTGCTGCTAAATAAGAGAATGGAAGGCTATTTTCCAAGAGAGATGAGACAAGAACAGAGAGAGAGAATGGCAAAGGAATTCTTCCTCGGAGGGTCATTATTCCAGATGTACCACATTCCTTAGCCTCAGACTTCCTTCTTTCCTCAAACATTAACTCAGCTTGTTTGATGTAGCAGACATTCCAAGTTAGGGTTTCTCAACATCGGCACTATCACGTTTTTTTTTTTTTATTGGACTTGCACATTGTAGACTGTTTAGCAGCACCCCCCACCTCTACCCATGCCACTGGCCTCCCCATCCAGCTGTGACAATCAAATATGACTCCAGATATCAACAGGGTATGTATGGTAACCATGGGCTATATAGAGCATGATGAGAGCACAAAAGATGGAGGACAAACTAGGGGGAACAGGATGACCTAGGGCATAGAGGCAAGGTAGTGTGGTATGATAAAAGGGTTGGCGTGGCTGGCATCTAAAGGTCATGGCCACCTGTGGTAAGGTGAAAGAGAGGCAGGCACCAGATCAGGGAAGGCCAACTTCTTCTGTTTGCTCCTTGCGAACTAAATTTAGCTCACATCCACACCTTAGTCATGCCATTTAAAAGACATCACACAAAAGATTATTTTAAATCTTGGCAGCAGAATTGTAGCAGCATTTTTGTAAAAGATGAATTAAGTCATATTTATGGATCAAGTTTATTTTGTTAGGGCCAAACACATGTAGTTGAATTATTTTTTTCTTAATATTGATAGTGCATTCTTTGAAAACTACTTGGAATATGTTCATATCCTCACTCCATCATAAATCCTTGCTCCAAATATTTTTTTTCTCAACAGGTGCATTGGCATCCATGTTGATTTCTAGCTGTGCTTGGTCTTACATCAAAATGCTGGCTTTGTCTGAGCAATGTTTGAGAGAAGAGATTTATCCATCTGCATTCTATTTCAGGCAGAGCCATTGACTCAGGGAGTGAGACACTTGACCTACTTGTGGCTCACTTAAGCCCAGCAGGAGAACTGCAAAAGTGGGGCCTCTGACTCTAATAGCATCAGCACTGATATTTCCTGGCAAAAGGAGATTTAAATTTAAATAGAATGGGGCTCTAGCATCATCATTTTGTTACCTTCTCTTGGGTGAGTTAGTCCTGTGACAGTTTTGTTAAAGCAAGTAAAATTTTAAAACGCACGATAAATTAGAATCTCATGAGACTCTGAAACAATCTTCCTTTTCTTTCCACAAAAATCAAACGACTGCTGGGAATGTGGTATCTCCCTTTGGTCTCCTGCTTTGTTGAAGAATATGGGAAAATTCCAGTTCAGTTCCACACATATTTATGACATCCCCTCTGAGTTAAGCATTTGACTGTGAATACAGCCTAATGAACACAAGGTGAACTAAGACCTGATATACTGAAGAGATAAACATATCATTTTGAATCAATGTAGTAAATGCATGACTGAGGGAAAAACAGAAAGAAATAGCTAATCTAGTGGGAGTGGTTTGCAGTAGAGAATCTGTAGGAGGGAGAGGCAAGGCATCCTAGGAGAAATACTCTAGGATCTGCCTGTGCAAAGGTGACAGGTAGTTGCCAGGTAAAGAAGGGGGGCAGTTGTTCCTGCAGAGAGAAGAGCAAAAGCTAGCAGATAGCAGTGAACACAGAGGATGGAAGCAGGAAGTGAGGAAGGCTTGAGGGGCTGGGCATGTGGCCAGCAGCCCCCTCAAAAGGAATGCGGACTATATCCCATATGTGCTGGGCCATAATATGATAGAATCAGAGGGGTGTTTTGTTAAAGATTTTATTCTTAAGCAATCTCTGCACCCAAGGTGGGGCTCCAACTCACAACCCCAAGATCAAGAGTCACATGCTCTTCCAACTGAGCCAACCAGGCACCCCAGATGGGTATTTTAGAGAAAGCACTATAGTAGCTGGGTGGAAAATGGGTTTGAAAGTGATATAACTACATGTAAGGAAACTAGTTAATGGTGTGTTGTAGTTGCTCAAGTGAGGTAAGTCTGTACTTACAAAGTGGCAGTGGGGTTAAACGGAAAAGCTTTGAGAAACATTTAGGCAGACCAGCTTGGTGACTAAATGAACTTTAAGATTTTAGAAACTATTATTAAGAGGAAAGATAGAAAGTATATATCTTAAGGACACATTGAAGTTATTATAATTGTTCCAACTGAAAACAACCATCCATGACTTTCGGTGAACACTAAGGCTAATAACTAGGAGTTAACGTAACTTGGAATGGGGGATGGGGAAGGTCGGCAAAGTTGGGGAAAAAAAGATAAGGAAGCCTAATGATAGGAGTAGAAGGCAAACTTGAAGTAACTTCCTACTGGTGGTTTAAATATGATTTTTACTAGAATTGCCAAAGAAATAAGCATGGAGCACGTGTGCAAAGTTTGCTCCTTGTTTAAGTGAAATAGTCTCGTGTCTACCAAACAACTGTGGGCATGGTAGTGCTTGATACATGATCATTGATTGCAGACCTAATGGAAGGTAGAGAAAGGAGGAGAGAAAAGCAGATTAACAAGATGAAATTATGCCCACAGGGAAACAGCCTCAAGAATAACAGGAAAGTTTGAAGAAAGATTTAAAGAAACACTGCTCAAATAATGATGATCAGACACTGAAAAAAATCACAGTAGCCTCAGTGAAGCAGTCAGGAGCTGAGATACTAGAGCCCTCCTGCCTTTGTTGGAATCCTGATTCTACAAGTTAATAGCTCTATGAACTGAGCAACTCCCTTAACTACTCGGAGGCTCAGTGTCCCCATATGTAAAATAGGGGGACTGTTGGAAGAGTACCTGTATTATTAGGCTTTGTGAGGATGAAATGTTTGTACATATAATGTGCTTAGAACAGCAGCTGGTACAAAGTAAGAATTATTTAATGTTGACTGTTTTATAATATTATTAGAGCTGGAATTGGTTGAATATGGTGGTACTTCTTAGTTTTTATTGTTTGGGGGCCAGGGGAGGGGCAGATTCCAGTTCTTTGAGATCACACCAATGGTTTTGAGGTTCTTATCATTCTAAGGAATTGATATATAAGC
The DNA here is from genome assembly GCF_003265705.2 of Callorhinus ursinus. Classification (NCBI taxonomy): domain Eukaryota; kingdom Metazoa; phylum Chordata; class Mammalia; order Carnivora; family Otariidae; genus Callorhinus; species Callorhinus ursinus. Next base: position 17,551,496 of record NW_027397085.1, on the reverse strand, counting down.
AAAGTCACCAGACAGTCTTGCCCATCACCTCCAGTCATAAGGTGCAGATATTTTGAAGTGACAGGTAATCCACCAAGAATGTTGCTTGCTCACAGTAGGGTTCATGATGCAATGGAGGCTACCTGTTCTTCTGTAGGAAATCTACTTTGTTCCCAGTCATTTGGCAACTGCAGGACAAGGAAGGGTTGGGATCCCATTGTCTATAGGTGCCTCAGGTTTCCGAAAAGACGGTGTGGTATGCCTCCAAACAATCATTCAGAATGCAATTACCATAAATTTGTTGAATTGGATTTAGCCCAATTTAGCTCAGTGTCAAGAAAAGGAGATCATTTTTGGCAGCTGCAGACAGAGTGCAAAATATTAGGACATACAAGACTAATTTCAGTTCCATCGCATGGAATCTGCAGATTATCATTTCCTTTTGAAACGAGCTACTGGCTGAGCCCTAGAAATGGCTGCCAGACACATGCAAAATGACCCAATTCAAAGGGAATATTTTTGCACTGAAAGATTGAGGACATAAGTGTTTGCGTTAGTGAGTATAATTGTCTCAAACGAAGCAATGACAGGGAAGGAAAGCAGCCATTTTGCATTTACAGTCCACAACACAAGGGAAATTAGGCTTTCTATCTAATGCGCCCTTTTAAACATAGGAAAAACAGGGGAATACACCTTTCCAACTGTAAACGGCCTTAGCTGGTGCATGCCTCGATTAATACAACTAGAAGAACACCTTCCAATAATGAGGTTTTCACAAAGAACCAACTGCTTGTTTTGGCACAAATATAAGTAAAGGCGTTGATCGAATATGTCATTTTGCCTGTTAACTGCAGTCCCACCTTCTCCCAAGTACTCACCAACTATGATGCCTTTAGCTTCTAAAAGCCCGTGAGTTCCAGTTAACTGTAAAATGTCACATCCTTCTACATTTCACTGAAGCTTTAGGGAGTGTGTGCATGTGTGGTTTGATTTGTATTTTGGTTTAAGGTAGCATCATGTAGGGTACCTTCTTTTAATATGACTGTTATCTTTTTGATAGGGAGACTATTGCAGGGCAGAGAAGGGAAAACTCAAATTTGTGTGTGTGTGTGTGTGTGTGTGTGTGTGTGTGTGTGTGTGTGTGTGTGTGTTCTGTGCAGCGTATATTTGGCACTCCCACAGACTGTCACAGTAAAGCCATCTTATACAGTTAAGCTATCTCCCAGCACTTATATTAGACTGCTGTTTTTTCCAGAACTAAGTCCTTATTCTAAAGCGTGCAACTACAAATTTCCCCTCTGTTAGGGCTCTTCTCTCTCTCCTTCAACTGTCTGTCCCCTCTTTTCCCGCCCACCAGCCCTGCAAATTCCTTCATCTTATTTCTACCTCCTGTTTTCGACGTTCTTTAAACAGGGATAGGTGGCTCAGTCATTAAGTGTCTGCCTTCAGCTCAGGTCATGATCCCAGGGTCCTTGGATTGAGCCCCACATTAGGCTCCCTGCTTAGTGGGAAGTCTGCTTCTCCCTCTCCCTCTCCCTCTTCCCTGCTTGTGTTCCCTCTCTCGCTGTCTCTCTCTCTCTGTCAAATAAATAAAATCTTTTTATTTTATTTTATTGATTTTTTTATGTTAGTCACCATACAAATAAAATCTTTAAAAAAATAAACAGGAATGGTGAAAAATATTTGCTAATAAAATTTTACAGAGCTTTCCAGAGTCTAAGTGATAAATAATACTTATTTAGATCCACATCATGCCTGACACTTCTCTAAGGAATAATCCTTAGGCTCAAGGTGTTTACAGACTGGAGAGAAAAATGAAACATATTTGAACCACAAAATCTGAGAATTGAAAGAACCTGAGAAGCTATGTGATCAGCTTTCTTACTCCATGGAGGTCATCTCCCTACAACATAGTGATAAACTGTGACTCAGCCCAGGCTCCTGGGCTTCCTAGGCTGGGGAAATGACTGCCATTGATCTAGTTAATGCACATTTCTCCTGAATGATGGAATAAAATTGGATTCTCACACTTTTTCCCATTGGCCCTAGTTATGCCAAATTTATTTTTCTTCCATATGTGAGCTCCTCCAATATCAGAAGTTTTCTAATAATATCAGAGGTATGTCCTAGACTTTCTTCTCACTCTAACCACTTTTCCCTAAGCAATCTTATCTATATGTGGTTTTATAATTCTCAATATCATGATGACTCTCAAATGTTTCTCTCCAGCTCATTTCTCTCTCTTGAGCATCAGGTCTGAGTATTCACTTACTTGCTCTCTGTGTCTCACAAGTCCCTCAAATTCTGTTGCCTTCATCATCTTCCTCGGGCCCCAAACTCCTCTTCCTTCTCCCGGGTCTCCTGTGTTAGTGACACCCTCACCCACCCAGGTGCTCAAACCTCAGAGTCATCTTTGACTCCTTATTCCCTCTCACTCCCAGGATAGAAAAAGAGAGCCCCTGAGGATTTTTAAACTTAAGTGGCATAATAAAATGGATTTTTAAAAGAAAAATTCGTCTGTAGTAGTATTTCAAATAGATTAGAAATTGATAGAATTAACATAAGGAAAGCAGAGCAAAAAAGTGGGTTTTGTAGGCAGTTTTGTAGGTGAATGGATGAGTGTTTGAATAAGAGATTGGAAAATAAAAGCAGAAGGAGACAGATAAGACATTATATAGAAAGAAGCAGTAGGACAATTCATATATGCATATAATACAGTGATTTAAATTAAATCTGACTGGTTTAAAAACAGAGTGGAGAATCATCTACTTGAAATCTTATCATTAGCCACTTAGCATGTTTTCTTCTGTGAGGAACTATCATTCATAGTCACCAGCTTACAGATTCCCTTTCCATGCTCTGCTCCTAATTCTCCCAGGGATGAGAGATGTAAAAAAGCATGAGTAGTATTTTTGCTCTCATTTTCTGAGGATTTATACCAGGTTATTTTCTTCAGGGAGTGACTGGGGAGAGTCCCAGGCTTGTTTATGGGATAGAAGCTTCAGTAATACTAATATTTCACTTTGAAGATATTTCCATATGCAAATAATTCTCATGGGTAGAATATATCATATATTTAAACTATAGCTTTCATGAGACTAAATAATTACTGTGAACAAATAGCGTTGGTTAAATTTAAGTGGGGTAATAATGATGATCTCTAATAGATGCATTATATTTAGCTAAAGGAGTCCTCAAAGCAGTATATGACAAAACTAAGAGCTGAGAATATTTTACAAGCTAAAAATAACAGAGTGGAGTTTGGTTGTTAACTGGTGTTGACAAGACAGGTACCAACTGGATATTTTAATTGTTGGTTGACCCTGCACTAGAAATAGGATTAATTCCCCAGGAACTGAAATGTAGCTGAGAGGAGTTGATAAAGACATTTTCACTTCTTCAAAGAGCTGGGATTTGGGATTATTCTAACATTACATGCCCCATGCCTTGCAACTTGAAAGTACAGTGTAGAATAAAAAAAATATAGCAATAGAGAAATCATAGGGGTCAAACCTATTGGGCATTTCAGGATACTACTTCATGCTTTTAAGATGAGTTATTATTTTGGCAACTAACTCTAACATAACAAGAAAGGATCCAGAATTCAATGATCTAATTCTTATTGAGACTATCCTATAAACCTATCATAGGGCCAAGTGCTGTGTGAAATGTGACATTTGAGTGGTGCTACAAAAAACTTTCATGTGAATTATTTTATTTAGACCTTATGACTCTCCTACAAAGTAGTTAAAGCAAATATTAGAAAATTCCAACCACAAATGAATAAAAGAAGTTCAGAGAGTCCTATAACTTGCCAAGACTCCAAGATCAGTAAGTGGTGGCATAAGGACTTCCAACTGGATATTCTTTGCTTTTCCCTGAAGAACCTACTCTATCCCAAGGCAAGCCAAAATTAACCCTTAACAAAAAAAGTTCAAATGTTAATTTAGCATTTAAAATTGAGGCACAACTCTGGAAAACAGTATGAAATTTCCTCCAGATGTTTTAGAGCTACCCTACGACCCAGCAATTGCACCACTAGGTGTTTACCCCAAAGATACAAATGTATTGATCCGAAGGGGCATCTGCACCCCAAGGTTCATAACAGCAATGTCCACAATAGCCAAACTGTGGAAGAGCTGAGATGTCCATGGACAGATGAATGGATAAAGAAGAGGTGGTATATATACACAATGGAATATTATGCAGCCATCAGAAAGGATGAACTCTTACCATTTACATCAACATGGATGGAACTGGAGGGTATTATGCTGAGCAAAGTAAGTCAATTGGAGGAAGACAGTTACCATATGGTTTCACTCATATGCGGAATATAGGAAACAGGGCAGAGGATCATAGGGGAAGGGAGGGAAAACCAAATGGGAAGTCATCAGAGAGGGAGAAAAACCATGAGGAACTCTTAACTATAGAAGTAAACTGTGGGTTGCTGGAGGGGAGGTGGGTGGGAGGAAGAAGTAACTGGGTGATGGGCATGAAGGAGGGCACGTGATGTGGTGAGCCCTGGGTCTTATACGCAACTGATGAATTATTGAGCACTACATCTGAAACTAATGGTGTACTGTATGTTGGCCAGTTCAATCTAAATAAAATAAATAAAAAAAATTGAGGCATGGGAAATGGAGGAATTAGAAAAAAACAAGGCCAAATGTTGTTAGCAGTGGACCAGTTTTAATGCAAGGTTCTGGTTCTGGTTTGGCTCCAAAACCTACATCGCTGCCTCTACAGCACTGATCAAACCTAAGGTCATAATCTTCAGTCCTACTTTACTTTATTCATACCACTCATCATATTCGACCATAACTAGTATGTCTGTGGTATTTTCCCCTGCCAGATTCTGAGATCATCGTGGAAGTGGTGGCTAAGTGTCTTGCCTAAGGTCCCACATTTGACTGTGACAGTACAGGGATTTGAAGCAGAGCTGACAGAATACAGAACCCACACTCGTGACCACTATGCTGTGCTCTCTTGTTTATGTAAATCACTAATCAAGCAAATGTGAACGTGATCTGTTTATGAATGTTACAGAAAATAAAGGGTTGTGACTCTTTTCTTACTGATTCATGTTTAAAAATAAATGAATCCTGCTGGATTCTCTTTAATAATAGTTGAATAAATATATTCAGCCATCTTAAATTCTCAATCAGTAAACTAACTCATACACAGATTCTGCATTTACCTGATTGTACAGATTCTGCCCACTCTTTGCCTTCAAAAGCTGACAAAGAACTTACTTTCAAAAGGTGATATTTATTATTCATCTTAAGAAGTAATAGAGATTAAACCAGTTTAGGAAGAGGGAAATGAAATAAAACAAAACTCCAGAATAGAATAAAATAAATGAAAGCTAAGAAATTGGAGGTACATTCAGCCACCTATTTTAAACTTTGTGTAAGAGACTTAACCAAAGGTGGGTTTCTTTCTTTTTTTTTTTTTTTTTTT